>NC_056739.1:1130290855-1130313355 GCF_019279795.1 Protopterus annectens
ATTTAAGTGCTTGTGCATTCATAGAAAAAACAATGAAGGGATCATTGGGGAAATCACTTTGGTGTCATTTGAGTTCTTGTGCGTATGTGGACAAACTATTGAAGGGATCTTTGGGGGAATGATTCATTTTATGTCAGTGAATTGCATGTGCATGCATGGACAGACTACCAAAGGGATCTTTGGGGGAATTAATTAATTTTGGTGTCATTTGAGTGTTTGTGCATTCATTGAGAAACTACTAATGTGATCATTAAGGGAAATAATTCATTTTGATGTCAATAAAGTACTTGCATATACATGGACAAACAAATGAAGGGACCTTTAGGGAAAATAATTAATTTTGTGTCTTTGAAGTGCTTCAGCATACATCGTCAAACTACTGAAGTGATTACTGGGGAAAATAATTCATTTTGGTGTCATTAAAGTACTCGTGCATACATGGACAAACTGCTGAGTGGATCATTGGGGGAAATGCTTAATTTTGGTGTTAGTGAAGTGCTTGTGCATACATGGACAAATTAGTAAAGGGTTCATTGGGGAAATAATTCATTTTGGTGCCAGTGAATTGCTTGTGCATATATAGACAAATTACTGAGGAGATCATTGGGGAAATTATTCATTCTGGTGTCATTTGAGTGCTTGTACACGCATGCTTAAACTACTGAAGGGATTCTCCCAGGAAATGATTCATTTTGGATTCAGTGTAGTGCTTGTACATACACAGGCAAACTAATGAAGGAATAGTTGGAAGAAATAATTCATGTTGGTACCAGTTAAATGCTTGCACATACATGGACAAATTACTGAAGGGATCATTGCGGAAAATACTTAATTTTGTGTCAGTGAAGTGCTTATGCATACAAAGACAAACTACTGAAGGAATTGTTGGGGAAAATAATTAAGTTTGTGTCATTGAAGTGCTTGTGCATACATCATCAAACTACTGAGCGGATTGCTGAGGAAATTGTGTCATTTCAGCACGTGTAAATGCAGGATTAAATTACTGATGGGGTCACTGTGGAAATGTAATTTAAGTGCTTGTGCATACATGTTTAACCTACTAAAGAGATTGTTGTGGAAATGGCGTCATTTACTGCTTGTGTATACATGGCTAAACTACTGAAGAAATTGATGGAGAAATGGAGTCATTTAAGTGCTTGTATATTAATGGTTAAACTACTGAAGGGATCGCTGGAGAAATGGTATTATTTAAATTCTTGTGCATACATGATTAAACTACTGAAGGAATTGTTGGGGGAATGGTGTCATTTAAGGGCTTGTGCATACGTGATTAAATTACTGAAGGGATTGATGGGGAAATGGCATCATTTAAGTACTTGTGCATACATGGTGAAACTACTAAAAAGACCGATGAGGAAATGATGTAATTTAAGTACTTGTGCATACATAGTTAAACTATTAAAGGGATCTATGGGGAAATGGTGTCATTTAAGTGCTTGTGTATACATGATTAAACTACCTGAAGGGATCTATGGGGAAATGGGGTCATTTAAGTGCTTGTGTATACATGACTAAACTACCTGAAGGGATCTATGGGAAAATGGTGTCATTTAAGTGCTTATGCATACATGGTGAAACTACTGCAGGAATCAGTGAATACCACTGATAAAATCATAGCTCTCAACTGTCCTGATATACTTAGAATATTCAGATTTTGCCTCATATTTTTGGTCTGTGCCTCATAAAATTGCATGTATGATATCATGCTTCTCAACTGTCATGATTTCTGCAGAATGTCCACATTTTTGCCTCATATTTTTGGTCTGTTCCTCATAAAAAGTATGGTTTCCTGACAAATGTCATATGTTTGAGTACTGCAGTCTGGTTGGAGTGTTCACAAGTGTAGCACAGGTATACAGGTTTTGCCTAATGCTTAGCATGTTCCTCATAAAAGTTGTGGTTTTCTGGCAAATGATGGATTGAAGTCACTAAATGTCACTATTTTAAGTTTCAGAGTTCACAGTATTAAGAAAATCATGTAAATAAAAATCCTGTTATCATAGCAAGTTTTAATGCATGTAAGAGCAGTATTTAAAACTGCAAAACTTGTTATGCTCCCAACTTTCTAAGCATACAACATCTTTCCCTGATTTTGGTCCCTTGAACCCAGGCCTACCAATTATTTTTGTCTTTGTATAGAATTCTTGTACTACAGAGGTGTGGTTCTTGGTTTCATCCCATATTTTCTCTTCCCCTTGTACAACTTGTGATTCTCTGGTAAATCACTGAAGATTTTCAAAAGAGGTTGAGATGGTGTGTATGTGGGGGGAGGGAGGTTACAACTGTGACTTTGCAGAGTGCAGTTTGAAGCAGCCTGTTTCTGATGGCCTGTATCACTGTTTTCATTTTAAGGGAGAAAAAAAAAAGACTGTGCGTAAAACTAACTACTGAAAATTAACCTGTGCAGAATTCATTGGTGCGTATGCATACTGTGCTTATATTGCGTATCTGACAGACTTACTTCCACTTTCCCTATATTTGTGTTGATTAAGCTACTGTAATTGGTGGAGTGGCTGAATCTGTGCATAATTCATGGATTATTGTGTATGTCTTGAGTACGCATATGCTTATATTATGCATTTCCACTTCGGCAAGTCGTTCTAATTTGGCATGCAAAAGAATGCCGCTACAGTTGCTGTGCATAACTGGGTAGAGAAGGGGAGATTATTTGAGTGGCTTTCTCTTTAGCTGGGATTCATTTCTGTTTTGCTGCCGCCTACACTGATGTTCAGTTTTGTCACTCCCTGTGCTCAGACACATTGTATTATGAAATGATAACATGCTTCCTTCAGTTAATCTATTGTGAACCATTGTTTTTCTGCCTGTAGTAACATTGACATCTTCTGGACTGCAAAATGATAAATGTTTAGTTTGTAGTATTCAGATCTTCACTTTTTGGTCTGCAGTAATTATGGGGTGATTTGGAAGGTTCTGTTATTTGGCCTGTCCACCTTCAGTGATTGTGTGGTAGCTTGTGTGCAAATGTAATGCAATTTCACTGTTCTAGTCTTGCTGCAAACCTGCTAGAGTAAGGAAGACTATGCTTTTGTTAATGCATGGCATTCTCATCTGTTCTTACTCATCTGTTGAGGGTTTTTATGCTAGTTAGACTGCTGTGGTTGAATTGGTAAAAGTTAATTACCAATTAAAGCACATGGGATGCAGTCTGTAGTGCATGACTCAGCAGCTTCTGAATTACTGTGGCATTAGCTTATGTTCATCACAAATGGTAGAAGGGTATTTAGCAAATGTAACTTTTTTGGCAGTGATATACTGACCCTTGATATGGCTTGTTGGGTGGGCAATATGCAAGCTTTTGTAAGTGCGTTAGAGCAGCAATGGCTATTTTGATGCTAAGGGAAACTTGTGAGTTTAATTCTGGATTAGTATGTACAGATTTTCAAACTGTTATTTCAGAAAGCTTTTGGGGGAGCCATCTATGATGGAAGGAAGTTGGCCACTTTACTTTATGTCTTTCTTGGTTCCTTTTCCCCACTGACATGCATCAAAATGATGTGTGCTCTGATGAGATGAAAGATTGATGGTGAAAATTCTGTCTCCAAAGTCTCTGGGTTATTTCCGCACTGAACAGTATGGTATAATTTTGTATTTAATCTGTCAGGAAACTATAGCTGTGCCCAAGGAGTACAACATAAAGTGCCATTACACTATAAAGCATGCAGCTAAATTTGACAGCATCACTGGACAACTGAGGACTGATAGAGTAAAAGCCCTGAAGCAAGCTATTAACAACCAGCAGTAACTTTTCAATGTCACAAACCAGAATAGTGAAGTGCCAATGAAAGTCAGTTATTTGATAGCAGAACTAATGGCAAAAAGAAGGAAGCAATTTTCAGATGGAGAATTTGTCAAAGACTGCTTTAGAATATTTACAGACATGGCCTGTCCAGAGAAAAAAATAACAGTATGAAATCTTAGCCTCTCACATCAGACCATTGCAAGATAAGTTGAGGACTTGTCTGCAAACGTCAAAGATAACCTTGTAGATGACTAGAACATTCTCAGTTCTTCTGCTTGGCACTTGATGAATGGACTGACACTGGGGACACTGCTCAGCTGGATATATTTTTTCAAGGAGTTACCAAGCCCTTTCATGTGCTGGAAGAACTGCTTGATGTTTGTGCAAGGAAGGGCACAACAACAGGAAAGGACATTTTTGAGCAAGTGAAACAGATATTGAAAAAAATGAAACTCGGTGAAAAAAAGCTCTATGGGGTTACAACTGATGGTTCTACCTCCACAACAGGGAAGCAAGGTGAATTTGTCACTTTAATAATGTCAGTGCCATAAGAACTCATGGCACATCACTGCATAATTCATCAAGAAAACTTGTGTGCCAAAACACTTAAAATAAAAGTGGTCATGGAAAAGGTCACTTGAACGTTTAACATTATAAGATCAAGAGGTCTGAATCACAGGCAGTTTCTTGAAGCAATAGGTGCACAACATGGTAGTGTGATTACTTCTATCAAGCTGAAGGGGGGGTAGGTGCACAACATGATAGTGTGATTACTTCTATCAAGCTGAAGGGGGGGTGAGCAGGGCAGCAACATCAGACAGATTTTGGTCACTGTGTGATGAAGTAAAATCATTTGTGACCGATATAGGTAAAGATGATCTTTCTTTAAATAACCTGTCTTTTCTAGTAAACATCACAAAGTTCTTGGTAGCCTTAAATATGATACTACAGTGGAGGGATCAGTTGATTAACAGACTGTATGAACATGTAATCACATTCATTCAAAAGCTGGAACTGCTGCAGATGCATTTGTCCAAGCGGCAAGATTTCTTAACCCCAAGCACAAGACCTGCTGATACAGTCATCTATAGAAAATACTGTGACCTACTATCCAAGCTTGTTTAAGATGCAAAATAGATTTGAGGACTTCTGTAAACACCATATTAAGATGACTAGCTTTGGAGACCATTTTGCAGTTGATCCCTGAACTGCTCCTGATAACATGCCATTGGAACTCACTGAGCTTTTCAACAGCAGTGATTTAAAGAGAGCATTCACAGAAAAAAGATTTCTCAATTTTTACAGTAATTATGTTTCTGCAGAAACTTAGAATCCACAAAATACCCAAGCTGGCAGCAAACAAAACCAATAAAGGAAAAACATCCCACAGTGTTTGATCAATAAATACCAACGATTTAATAAAATTTCAATGGTTTAATAAAATAGATTCAGCACTTTCATTCCCACACTGGAAACTTCATCAGAATGACCAACATAGTGAGACATACCATTTAAAAAACTCACAGAAATACTCTCATTAGTCATGCAGTCAAAAACAATTAACCAATCAAGAGTAAACAATGCTGTGAAAGCTATATATACTCAAAATACAACTCCAAAAAACTGTAAAATGTACCTTCAGTACTTCAAAGTCTTCAATTTTAAGGTGAGAGCAAGGGAATAGTGATCATTTAAACAGGGAGGTGGACAGGCTTCCAAACATAATTGCCAAATAAGCTCCCAGTACTCCAACCTAGTTTCCCATTCCCCCTCGCTCATGGGGTTTAACATGTTCCAATATCCAGAATTTAAAATTTGCTTGACTACAAATATAAGAATGCCTAAATAAAGCATTGGTTTCCTTGTTTCTATTAATTTCATACAAATGCTCATAAACCCTCTGTTTAAGACCATGCTCTGTCTTCCCAACAATATGAAAAACAGTATGAACAGTACACCAGATACACTATCCCTTTAGAATAGCAGTTGTAATAACCAGTTGTTAATGATTTCATCCTCAGTCTAGGTAAATGTAGTTCTGTGGTGTTTGCAACAAAAGGACATTGTGGGCACATCCCACACTTTAAAGTCCCTTTCCTAGATTTCCTAGATTCAGGGGATCTATTAAAAAATAAATAACCATTTTCAAACATATTTTTCAAGTTTGGGCCTCTTTAAAAACTGAATTTCAAAGGTCTAGTGAACACTTTTAAACTGTATGACATATTGAAAAAAAGAGTCCAGTGTTTACTAATATCCTGAACCATCTTAGTGTCCTGGTTGTAATGTAAAACAAAAAATAATTCCGTATTGTTCACCTCATCTCCATCCAACTGTTTCCATGTGTTGCTAATAGGGGTAGTACTCCTCAGTTCATGCTCTCCCAAACACATTAACGGAATTACTTTTTTCCCTACCCCTGTAGAACTTCATCTTTCAATAAATTAATAAGTGCTTTGGGGTACCCTCTAGCTAAAAAATAAACCTTCAATATAATTTATCTCATTCACTAAATCATCCATTAGGGTAGGCATATGGGCTGCTCGCACCATCTGGCCCTTCACAATGTTCTTCTTTTGAAAATAGGGATGATTACTTTATAATGTAAGCATGAGTTAGAAAAATGCTAGTGCAGACATAGGCCAGTTGTGCAAGAACAGGCAATGTCAGAAGTCCCTTTCATTGAATTTGCAGGTCATGTCTGAAAACCTATTTTGCATATGTCCTCTGACACATTCTGATTTGCACTGTTATTGCATTACTTGAAAATTTAATACTTTCATGCGTATTTGCACTACTATATTTGCAGTGTTGTGAAAAGAAGACTGTTACATGTAATTGCCCCAGTATTTGTTCTAGAAACTATAGCTGAAAAATACTTTCATGTGTGTTTGCACTGATGTAACAAGGATTTGCACAAATATATTTGTACTGTTATAGAAAGGTTACTTAAAATAATATGTTTGTGTATTTCTACCTTTACATTTGCAGTGTTGTAGCAATGCCCTATATAAACATCTTGTTATCCCAGCATGTTCTAGTTGTACATTTGGGCTTTTAGTCAAAGGTAACCTAAAGGATGGTGATGTTAAAACTTTGCTTGAAGAAAGAGAAGTTAAATGGCAGGTAAAAGTATATGCTAATCACCCACCTGGGATTAAAGACAATATTTGCCTACAACCAATTTTAAAGTTAAGGTGAAATAATTTTTAAATAAAGAATATATATTTGTTGTTTCACTGTGTTTATTTTTTGTTTTAATATGTAGTTGTTGGTGTTGAATATTTTAACAAGCTGTGGTTGCTTTAAAACGTTTAATTCATCTTGTTTAATTGGTTAATTAGTTTGGTTATAAAAGTCAAGCATTTTGTTACACTTTGTAATCCTGATGAAGTCCACTTGTATTCAGGACAAAAGTGCGTAATCACTGTGATTTTATTATTTTAACAAAGTATTTTTTAAAAGGGAAGTCCTTTTGACTGGTGTAATATATTTGTGCTTATTGGTCATAATTAGTTGCACCACTAGACTTATTTGGATTATTAGATTTATGAAAAACATCATATAGACCAAGAAACCTTGGTCCTTTTGGAAAAAGAAGCAACTGAGAAAGTGCGAAAATATAAAGAACAAAATCTAGAGACTTTTGAAAGGTATAAAAAAGAAATATGGACATGGGAAAGAAAGAGAGATCTGATAAGGTGCAATATTTATGCAAAGGAGAAAGCCAAATTAATCAACACAAAAAAGGCAACCCCAAAGATACACGAAGAAAAATATAGGCGAAGGCATCCAGATATGGAAAATTTCACAATAAAAAATAAGCTCACAAGATTAGTAAAGCAGAATTAAAAAAAAAATAGAAGCAGAAGTTATGGACTACTTGTGAAGGGAAGGATTCAGTGCAGAAAGTCTAACACAGGTTGCATCACAGCATGATGGAACAACGACCCCCCAAAGTAAGGAGAAACAGGTGGATCAGGCAACATCTGAAGAAGAAATATGGACATGGGAAAGAAAAAGAAATTTAATATAGCGTAATATTTATGCAAAGGAGTAAGCAGAAACTAATCAATACAAAAAGGGCAGCACCAAAGATATTTGAAGAGAAATACAGGCAAAGGCATCTGGACATGGAAAATTTTACAATACAAAACATAAGAAAACAAAGAGGAAAAGTAGAAAAGAGGATTAGTAATGAAGAAGTTAAAGAAATAGAAATTGAGGTTATGGATTACCTGTGAAGTGAAGGATTAGTGTAATAAATCTAACTCAGAAAACATCACAGAAAGATAGAGGAATGGATCCCCAAATTAAGGTGAAATCAGCGGAGTGGGAAACATCTGATTATTTGCCATATGAAGATACTTTGGAGCTTTCCTTATGAAACCATTACAAATGTTCAGATGGAGTTGCACAGCAAAGGGAGGAGCAGGAAACGGTGGCAACTCTGACACAGTCAATGCTGTGGAGTGATAGGCCAGTAAGTTCCCATATGAAAGAGCAATGGATGGCACAGGATGAAACTGAAGAGAATCTGGCACAGGAAGATGATGTGGCACTATCTACAGAATGCCCACAGGAAATGGAGAATAAAGAATGTGGGCTCAGTTTCGAAGAAAATGATCTAAGAGAAGAGTTGTTTGATTTAATAGAGATGGACAGACATATTAAGATCAATGAAAGTAAGAGACTGCAGAAAGTAAATAAAACACAAAAGTTAGAAAAGTCTGATAAAACAAAAGAACACAGTAATTAAGATTGTCCATAGAGATTCATGCAGTATAACAGAAGTAAATAATATATTACTGTGCAGCTAAATGAATAACAGATAAAGTATTACCACAAAAACACATGGTAGTAAGGGAAAGGAAGGGGAGAAACTGAATGCCATCATGGAAGTATCGAATAGAGAAAACTATAAAGCAATTAAGACACGAAGTGTCACTGTTAGAGTATAGAAGAGGGAACAGATCACAAAAATACTCAGAAAGATAGACATGATAAAAGCAATGCACAGTACTGGAACAGATCAGGATCTATTGTGCATTATCGCAAATAATAAACTAAAATATCAGCTCAGGCAGAAAAACTTAGAGGATATGTAGATAAATATAAAGGAAAAGTACAAAATAATCAATTTATTGAATGACCCAAAAACGTTTTATAGAGAACTGGGAACCAAGGCAAAAGGAATTGAAACACCACCAAAAAAGGAAGAAATAGATACATTTTGGAGAAATATCTATGAAGATATGAAGATCCTGTGGAACATAACACAAAAATGCTAAATGGACAAGAAGTAAAAGAAAGAATAAGAAGTTCAAATGTACAGGATATGAAAACAGATGAAATAACAACTAGAGAGATTGAAACAAAGTTAAGAAATGCTTCTAACTGGAAAACCACAGGCCCAGATGTGGTACCTAACTTCTAGCTAAAAGTATTAACATCTTCACATGAAGATTTAGCCATGAGTAAGAACTATTTATATTCATACCCTGAACAGACACCAGCCTGATTAACAGGAAAAACAATACTCTTACTTAAGAGCAAACCTGCAAGCTATCCTAAAAACTATAGGCCAATAACTTGCCTTCTGACACTGTATAAAATATACACAGTGGAATTGATGCCAACAGATTTTATAGTCATTTAGAAGAAAATTCAATCATGGCAATAGAACAAAAGGGTAATAAAAGAAAGTCATATTGAACAAAAGGTTGTTTGTTGTTAAATAAAGTAATAATGAAGAACTGTAAAAAGGGGAATAATCTAAGTATGTCATGGACAGACTACAAAAAAGCATTTGACAGTATCCCAGATTCATGAATAAAAGAGTGCTTAAAAATGTATAAGATACACCCTACACATATCTATTACATTATAGCGACCATCAAACAGTGGTAAACCACTTTGCAGTGAAGCCATGATAAAGGACAAATTATTATTCCAGGGATAAAAATTCAAAGGGGGGCATTCCAGGGTGACTCTCTGTCAGTGCTTCTCCTTTGTCTTACCCTTAACCCATTGAACTGTCTACTTAACAGATTAGGCCATGGCTACAATTTGTTTCTCAGAAAACAACAGAGTGTAAAAACTTCTCATCTTCTTTTTGTAGATGATTTAAAACTGTATAGTTCATCAGATGAGGGACTGAAAGCAAAACTGCAAGTGGTCAAAACTTTTTCACATTATATAAGAATGTCATTTGGTCTTGATAAAAGTGCAAAAGCAACCTTTAAAGCAGGAAAACTGCAGCACCAAGAAAACATCAGTTTGGGACAAGACTGTGATATAAAAGAACTTGAGCAAGAGGGAGCGTATAACTATTTGGGAATTGATAAAGGATCAACAAAAACATGAACAAATGTGAATAAAACCTAGTAAGGAATATTTTAGAAAATTTAAATTAATACTGGAAACAGCATTGACATCTAGGAACAAAGTCCAAGCTATAAACCAAATTGCTCTTCCTGTCCTAACTTACAGTTTTGGAGTGATTGACTGGTCCCAAAAGGTGTTGCATAGGTTGGACAAGAAAGCAAGAAGGATGTTTCATGCTCATCAAATGATTTACAAACATCACTGTGACTGCGGTGGTGGTGCTGCTGTGGCATTGTCGCCTCACAGTTAGACGTTGTACATTCGATTCTCGGTTAGAGCGTCTTCTGTGTGTCGACATGCGTGAATGGACATTCCTTCATTGAAGACTATGCGTTAGGCCCGGCAAGCCAGCACGTACAAATCTACTGCCAATCATTAGCGGACCGGAGTTCCGCTGTGGCCACCCCTAACCGGGAAAAGCCGAAAGACAGACTGTATACCAAGATTACATATTCTCTGTTCTGAAGGAGGTATGGGCCTCCTTGAAACTGATTACATCTATAGATCTGCAATTGTTGAACTGCATAGATATCTGCTGACCTCACAAGACCCAAATGTAGTGAAAGTTTTTTTGAAACATGAGGAGAATAAGTCTAAGATGACTTCCCTGCTTAGTTTAGCAGAAGCATATCAGTATCAAGCAAGAAAGGAAATCAAACCAGAAGTAGATAAAAATCAGGCAGCAATCTAACATGCCAAAAACAAAGGAAGGAATATAAGGTGATAGATCAGATAAGAAGGCAAGAAATGTGGAAAAAGTATAAATATAGCTGCAAGTATAGAAAACTCTTGGAACAACCTAATGTTCATCAGGATCAAATGAGGAATGGTTAAGGAGAGGTGAATTAAAACCAAAAGAGGAAAGGTTAATACTGGCTGCCCAAGATACTGGACTACATACATGTTGGTTTACAAAGTCCATTGAGCATGTGGGAGAAACAAACAAATGAAGGTTTTGTAAAACAGAATCGGAAACAGTCACATATCTTGTTGCTGGTTGTGCTATACTAATAGCAGAAGGGCTGTATACAGAAAGGCATAATAAAGTCAAGACTGTTGCACTAGGGATTGTGCAAACATTATAATACTGAAAAACACTGGAAATATGAGCCACAAAGCATCACAGAAAATTTTGAAGTTTATATCACATGGGATCATCCATTATCAACAGTTCAATCAATAGATGCAAGAAAATCAATTATAATAGTCCATGAAAAGAAGACAAAAGTATCATTGATCACTGAAACTGCTACACGTAGTGACTACAATGTCTTACGTACAGAGACACAAAGTCATAAAATACCAGGATATGCAGGCAGAAATGAGGACAATGTGGAACAAAGATACCCAGATAGTTCCAGTAGTAGTAAGAGTAATGGGTCTTACAAAAAAATTTGCAATGATACCTAGATATGTTACCGATACATGTAACTCCATATGAATTGCAGGAGCCATTACTGGGCATATTGTGGGTGCCACAAATAACATTTCTGGCTAACATCAAGGACCGAAACAATACTTTAATTCATTAACTTTAATCATACTTGGACTTAGGAATGGGGTCAATTCCCGTCATGGTAGAAACCCAAAAGGCTTAGAGAAATTTAAAAAAGAGAGAGAACTTTTAAGTTACTGCCTCTCTCATGAGCCTGTGATAAGATGCGCACAACTTTGGATAACACATCAGTCAGTTTGTATGTTTGTGTGTCTACATAGCTGTGTGTGGATGTTATATATGAAGGTATGCTGTCCCCAATCCCATATGGTCCACACTTACCTGTTCCTTGTTTTTCTGTGTAACTTTTTCCCTTTTCTGTTCAAGCTGTTGCTATGTAAATGTTACACCAGCATACTGAAGCTGTAGTACATGGCATTCCCTGCTCCCCCACACAGTATCTGTTGCCATCTTTCCCTGTTGTACACATATCATGTCCTCCCTTGTGTGCACTTGTATGTTCCTATCCACAGCCTGGCATGACAGGAGCATACTACTGCTGGTGGTCCCACTTCCACATGTAGCAGTTCCTCTATGTCCCTGTTGCTGCCACCCACCATGTGTATGTATTGCAGAGCAGTGTTACATTACTAATAGTGCAACATTAAGAGGTCTCTTGTCTTCCTTCAGTACTTCAAATGTCACTGTCCTAACAGTAAATTCCTGACTGCACAGTTGTTTGTATGAACTAAGTTTCTCACAGAATGGCAACCCAACTTTATATCATGTTAATTCATCCCATAGAAATGTCAGTTATGCAAATGAGGGAATTTATTGCAGCAGTCTCTAAATCACCACCTTAACATACCACACTGTGGTCACTAAGTGTCTGTACCCTGCTCATCCTTGACCATCTCGCCCTTAATGTACCACACTATGGTCACTAAGTGTCTGTACGCTGCTCATCCCTCTCCATTTCAGCCTTAATGTGCCACACTATGGTCACTAAGTGTCTGTACCCTGCTCATCCTTGTCCATCTCAGCTTTAATGTACCATACTATGGTCACTAAGTGTCTGTACCCTGCTCATCCTTGCCCATCTCAGCCTTAATGTACCACACTATATTTACTGTGTCTGTACCCTGCTCATCATTCTCGATCTCTGCCTTAATGTGCCACACTGTGGTCACTAAGTGTCTGTACGCTGTTCATCCTTGCCCATCTCAGCCTTAATGTACCATGCTGTGGTCACTAATAGTCTGTACCCTGCTCATCCTTGCCCATCTCGGAGCTTTGAGCTACTTTCTCATGCACAAAATCTGTGAAACTTGTAGCACAGTAGATCTGCACTTCAGAGACTTTTTGTAGCATCTCATTGCTGCACTACGATCTGAGTCATGTGATGTACAAATGTGCATTCATACACATGGGGCATTTTACTCCTCAAGATGAGCAATCTGCGTAACCATAACTGCTTCAGACTGTAGGTACTGAGCAGGACTTCTGTGTGATGCATGAGGAAGGGCAACATTTTCTTTTTCTTCCTCCACACGGACTTTCAAGAGTGTTATGTCATTTACAGTGTATACCATAACAGCAATCCAAAAGAGTATGTTCATTATCAGATCACCCAATGATCTGAGTAAGCATGTGTTTCTATTTTAAGGAAGTTATTTATCTTATATGTAGACATTATTATTCCAGATTCCATTAAATAATTAAACTGATAGACACAATAAGTTGTAAGTATAATTAGTGCATTAAAATCTGAGATGAGAGTACCTGATGTTGTCATATCTGACTATGGTCAACAGAGCAAAAGACAGAAGCTCAGCAGATCTGTGCATAAATGGGAACTCATATATCAAGACCACACTTTCTGCAGTAAGACATCAATACTACATAATCTGCAGTCAAAAAGAAAAGTAGAGATAATTATCCAAGTGTTAGAAAATCTCATGAGAATGAGCAGTAGCAAAAACTATAAGGACTGCCATTTCATAATTTTGGAAAATAGGAATACTCAATGCAGAGGATGATGGGCAGAAGGTTGAATACTAAATTACTGTCTTCATGCGTCAAAATTTCACAACCAGTAACGTCAGAAGAAAACAGACACTGTGAGAACTGTACTATCCAAAAGTTAGAAAGAGGGTACTCAAGTCATCCCTCCAAGAAAAGTGATCAAGCTTCTCAAAAGTAAGAGCACATTTCAAGAGGTAGCAGCTATGTCAAATAATCCAGATATGAAACACCACTGAAGAAACCAGACAGTTATAAGGACAGTTCGAAAGTTAGGCAAGCTACTAAAGAATGAAACATATTTATAAAATGACTTTTGAAATTGTACAAAAAAGTATTAGTTGATGTAAGTTGCCCATAATATGCTTACTTTTTTTTATTTTACTTTTATTTGATTTTCTGATCACAATTTTTTTTCCAAATGATTAATCACGCACACATTCATAGCTATTTTAGCAAATACAAGAAACACCCTTTTTCTGCATCACATTTCTATGTTTATATTTCTAGGGAAATCCAACAAAATATCTAAATTATTAAGTAACCTTAAATAACAGAAGAATTGTGAGAAAAACTTGATTCTGGTCAGTATTAGTGTATGCTTGGTAAATACAGTTTTAAACACATTACGATTCCTTTAAACAAGAAAACTGCTCAGATACTTGCTAGAATGCAAAGTTTCTTATTGAAAATAATTTCTAAATATGTTACCTGCTTAAAACAGACTAGTTTCTCAGACTGCCCTGTGTGAAATACTATACGAGTCCTGGTCCCTTCCCACTAAATACAACACATTTCTGTTTTCATTCCTGACAGATTCTAAAAACATCTATAACTGAAGCAGATATAAATAATTTAAATGAACTGGTTTATTCTAAACTGATAATAGTATATGTTTGGTGGATAAAGCAGCAAGGAAAAATTGATTGTTAATAAGAGAGAAGATCAGATGTACAAGATAGGCCCTAGGCATCATAGATGAGAGGCATTTCCCAAATTGCAAGAGACTTAAAAAGATTGCTTGTCTTACTATACAGCATGTGAATTCTAGGGTGGTTCCATCACATTTGACACCATGTGTTCCATGAACAGCATCCGTGCCAACATTTTTGTAAACCACAGAAGCCTATCTCTAGTATACTGTATGCCCTGAGAAATATCTTTGTTGTGTAATTCTATTTTAATATGAAAAACTACCCTTAAAACAATGACAGTGTACAGCCACTAAATTAGGCATAATTACACTATTAACCAGTTCTCTATTCCATTTATCCTTCAGTGGATGCCAATTCACATAACCTATGGCTGTAATAAGGTCTGTTATCCTAAACTCCTTCTTTGATTAAAATAAAACTCAAAGGGGTTTCTACAGACCTTCACTTTACCATCTTAATTACCAAAACTAATTGTGAGACTATTAACTCTTTAAAAAGAAGGGTGGGGGTGTCTAGGCTTATAAACATTTCTGTAGTATCTCTAGGATCCCATTTATTAAAAGGCCATGACAAATGGTATTCAGACAGGTAAGGGTGTCTTACCAAAAGAAAGGGAATGTAGGCAATATTATGAATATTTTGCATTATCAAGTCTTAAATGCCACTTAAAGCAAGCTCAGAGGATCTGGCCATAAAATATCATAAAATATGGCTGTGTGAATCTGTCAGATATCTGTCTATTGACCGATCCAAAAGGCAACCAAAGCCAGGTCCACACAGCCAGGAAAAGTTGTAAAAACTTAAATACACCAAAGTATTACATACACTTTCATCTGTGAAATCAGACTCAGAAGTTATTTAATGTGATTCCTCACTCAATTTGTTTAGCATGGTTCCATGATTTCCTTTGTGAATCTACTAATTTAGATAACAACAATATTAATGTTCTTCTTACTTTTATGGAAATTTTGAAGAACAACGTTGTGTTTTTGGAGGGACAGTATTTTCATCAAGTAAAAGGTGTGGCCGTGGGTGACTCTTGTGCCCAAATTTGCAAATATTGTTCTCCTCCAATGGGAAAAATAATTTTTGTTTGAAACATTTCCTTTCAAGCCTTGGAAGATATACCTTTGTTTTCTTGGTGACATCTTTATTGTGTGGGACAAGCCTGACGGTGAGATCATCGGATTTACTGATTATTTGAATACCACCACCTCTTTTCTAAAATTTACTTATTCCTACAATCATGATTGTATTAGTTATCTTGACATTCTGCTTTCTAAACACTATTCTAAGCAATGCTTTGTAAGTACGATTTACAAGAAACCAACATACTGTAACAGTTTGTTTTATTTTGAGAGTAACCATCCTTTGCATCAAAAACATGGCATAGTTAAAGGCCAGTTTACTCAGTTGGCCAGGATGGTTTCGGATGACAACCAGTTTAGACTGGAAAGTAAGACCTTTGGGGATATGTTTTATGCAAGGGGTTTCCACAGTAATGTCGGAAGTGGTTGATAGAAGGGAGAAGGGGAGATCCTCCCTTTATTAAGATCCATTTTTTTAAACTGTATTGGAAATGTTTCATCATAACAGCAACCTGACAATCAATCATCAGCTTGCTTTTGTGACAGAACATTGTTTAGATAAGTCTCTGTTTAGAGATGTGTTGATGAAGAATTGGTCATTTTTTTCCTGTTTTAATGATGTCATGGATAAAATAGGGAATAAACCAGTCATGGTTTATAGGAGAGGCAGATCCAACAAAAATGTCAAGGAACAGAATTTTGACTATAAAGGATCCACTTGTGGTAATAAAAGACCTGGTACATACAAATGTGGCTTTTGTAGCCAATGTAAATATGTTTTAGTGGGTGACCAAGTTGAAGTTAATGGAACAAATATTAGAGCTAAGTCCCACTATAACTGTAATACCCAGGTGGTGGTGTATTTAGCAACCTACCATAAATGTAACTGTTTTTATGTGGGTAAAACCCAAAGATAATTGAGGGAGAGAATATACGAGCATGTGTTGGACATAAGTCAAATTTTAAAAATTCTTTGGCCAAATACATGACAACATATCCTGCCCACAATTTTTTTTTGTTTTTTGTGGTAGAACACATTAACAATCCTAGGGGGGATTTTTGTATTTTTGTTTTGTACAGTTTATTTTATAACTTATTACCTTTTGAAAATGTTGAGCAATCTGAAAAAATATTAAAGAAGGGTTGACTGGAAGTAACCACCAAAATAAGGTCACCTGGGTATACTATTAACTGTAAGCAAATATCTTGTATAGAGGTTGGAATAACTTCTCTGGAAGTCTGTGTAGCAGTTAGTACGGTTTGTAATGCTAGAAAAAATAAAATATGAGAGAGAACAACCCTGATGTACTCCCTGTTTTTGGATACTATTGACTGGATCAAAATCATTACATTTAAAGCAGTATTTTGTTTGATAAAACAAGCATTTTATTACATTTAATATTAACTCTGGAATGTTTGTTTGAGAAAGTAAGCAAAAAGGAAATTGTATATCAGGCACTGGTAGTACAAACACCAGTATTGGTATAATATAGGTATAATAGTGTGAAGAATCTAATTAGCTGTACCCCTTTTCCTTTTCTGGACAAAATCAAACTAAATAGAATGACTAAGTTTAGATAAAATGGGAAGAAGGTAATTATTAATTAAGGTTGTGCATACTTTATAATCAGTATTTAGTAAGGCTACAGTTTAATAGTTGTCAATAATTGTTGCATCTTTTCCCAGCTTTTTAATCTTATTTAATTTTGCTAAAGAAATATATGTCACCTTCAAAGATGTTGATGAATGGCTAAATAACTGTAACATAATGGGAGCTACTAAATTTGAAAAGATCTTGGAAAATTCTCAAGGAGTGTGTCAGGGCCTTGTGTTTTTTTATTGCAAATTGGATTGCCTGTCTTGCTGCCAACATACTAAACTAAAAACAAGAATAAAAAAACTATGGAAGGGAAAAGTCTGATGCAAAGTTAGACGGCTCCTACCAAGATACTTCCCCCTCAAAACTAAATATGTTTTGATAATGTTCTAAAATGAGACTGAAAAACTCTATTTCTTTTTAGTTGTGTTCAAGTACATTATGGATCAGTATTTAATATACCTACAATGAATATCCTGCTCAGTTTTGCCTTACAAAAAAACACATTCTATGGGCAAAACTGGGCGAGGAATACTGTTACATTAGAGTTAGCTTTAAGTTAGGTGCAAGTGGACTGTACGAGGATATATATTTGTGATAATTAACTATAAGTAACTTGTCTTATATTGCTAACTGTATTGATCTAGTAACAGTTTCTGTTCCCACATATATCTGTTAGAATACTGAAAAGGAATTCCCAAAACATCACCTTTTAAAGCAGCTCTGCTTCACTTGTATTGGATTTCTGCGTTATCATTTTAAACCAAAACTTGTGTATGTGTTTTATTAATATATTTTAAAAAATACATAGTTTAAGTAGATTGTGGATTGTATATCTCTTATTTTTTTAACTTTATTGTTCTTTAAGAAATGTATAGGTGTGTGATCTCATATATATATATATATATATATATATATATATATATATATATATATATATATAAGTTCCATACACTAGATCGAATTTTCACTAATTCAAAATAGTGCATGGAATGCTCACTGCAGCGAAAGTGCACTTAATCGAAAGTGCACTTACGCGAAGTTCAGTACAATGAATGGGTGTTGTACTGAACTTCCGTGCAGTACTCACGGACCTTAGGATTAGGACACGGGTCATAATCGAAAGTGCACTTACGCGAAGTTCAGTACAACGAACGGGTGTTGTACTGAACTTCTGTGCAGTACTCACGGACCTTAGGATTAGGACACGGGTCATAGTAAGGGGATAGCCCTACGGGTTATCCCCTTACCATGACTCGTGCCCTAAACTTAAGGTCCGGGACGACTGCAGTGCAGTGAAGGACATAGCAATGTCCTCCACTATGGTGTGATAGTCACAAACCTTAGGATTAGGGCATGGATTAAGGTAAGGGGATAGCTTTACTAACTATCCCCTTACCCTAACCCATGCCCTAACCCTAAGGTCCATGACTATTGCACCATAGTGGAGAACATAGCTTGTTTTTTATGTCCCCCACTAGGCTGCAGTGTTTTTGGTGAAGTGCACTTACGGAAAAGTTCACTTTTGTTAAAGTGAACTTTCGCAGAAGTGAGGCTTCCTATTACAAGTTCGAAGTAGCAAACTTTCGTTCTTGTAACAGGAATCCATATATATATATATATATATATATATATATATATATATATATATATATATATCCTGGAAAATGTTGTATATACTTAATTTCGATAACCCCTTTGAAACTTGTTAAGAAACTTATCAAAAGCAGGGAAACAGGCATATATTGAACAAACAGCAAATGTGTTACAGAGATGCTAACTTGGAAAGTAAAATGCTACCTGTTTTGTCCATATATGTTACACAAATACTATCCTGAGAAGTAAAATACCACCTTCTTTATCATATAACTGCCTAGTATTTTAAAGTCAGCCTTATGTAAAAAAATGGCAGTGCCTACACAGCTTCATACGTGCGTACAAGGCTAATGACCACTAAGGTCTTGTAAAGACTAGCCATGCATCCCAAATCTCTCACAAGTTCTGGTACCCTTAATAAGTGTAAGCAGGGGCTTAAGAGATAAAACATTTACAAGCAGGGGCCTGGGAGATCACCCATTTGCAAGCTGCTTGTGTCCATTGAAGACATAAATGGCAAACCAGGGATGAATTTCCTGCCCATCATCCTGTTTGTTGTCAAAAGAGTTAATATTTATGCACTAGACTCTTTTACCAAATGTTGGGCGGCCGCAGTGGTGCAGCAGTTAGCGTTGCCACCTCATAGCAAGAGGTTCTCTGGTTCGATCCTCGGCTGGGGTGCCTTCTGTGCAGAGTCTGCATGTCCTCCCTGTGATCATGTGGGTTTCCTCCGGGTGCTCCGGTTTCCTCCCAAAGACATGCTGTAGGTGGATTGGACACTCTAAATTGGCCATAGGTGTGAGTGCGCATATGTGTGTGTTCCTTCTGTGGATGGTTGGGTGCCGGGCTGGCAACTCGACACTGTAAAATTCCACTGCTAATCATGAGCGGACAGGTGATCCGCTGTGGCGACCCCTAACTGGGAAAAGCTGAAAGAAGAAGACTCTTCTACCAAATGTAAGCTAACTGTTTTTGTCAACAGTAAGGTGGATACCTTGAAGACAATCAAGACACCTTAGACAGCAAATGTAAAGAATTTAATTCTGCTTTGACCACTGTGGAATTTATATAGATCACATCAGACCTTGGTAAGTGATTTGTAATGCTTTAGGGGAAAAAAAAACATTTAGAAACACCTCATTGGCATAGATATTTATAAATCTGATCAGAAGCTTGTTTTGAAATGAGTGTTAATAAATCCTGAAATATGGTTACAGAGTATCAATGAAGCATCATCCTTCATTTCCATGCAACTGTCTGAAACATAGCCCTCAAACTCTTAGCACAAAAATCTGGACAAAGCCAAAAATAATATGGGACAAAGCCCCAAAAGGAGGGACAAATTTTAAATATTGCTCCTATAAACTTGCAAAGTTGCTGGAATAAAAGGTCTTGTGATACCATGCATTTTCTGAATGGTATGAAGTCTGAAACTCAAATGCCCGCCATTATTTAGTGAATTCAGTCTTCTCTGATATTCCAAAAAGATCCAGAAAAATCACAGTTTTTATGAGGAACAGTCAAAAATATGAAGCATAAATCTGGACAGTTCAGAGGTATGGCCTGAAATACATTTTTTTCTGATAATGTTGAAAATTGTATGATTGTCTCTCTTAAAACCAGATTTCTGTATTCCCAATCTATGTGTCAGGCCTAATTTTAATATTAGATAACAATGGAAAAATAATCAGTGATGGAGAAATATTTTACTATCTTGTTCAGAATCTGCCTGTTTAAGCCCTCAAAGCTCCCCCAATGTTTTTAATGAGTGTACATGAGTAGTTAAGTCATCAAGTTATCTGAAGCTATAAAAGCCTACTATGGAGTGTCAGCTTCACTGATGGTTTTAGCAGTTACCCTTTCACCCTGACAGCATCAAGCAGCTCATTTTTTTCTTTCTATCTGCAGCATTACTATTCACCTATTTATCAGTGGGTGGGGATGACACTGGTTGGGACCCTATCAGTTCAAAGAAAAATCATTTTAGCAAACTGCATTTTCAGTGCACTTACATGGAACATGCCATTCGTCAAACTGTTCAAACTGAGATTGTGGAACAGTGAGGATCAGGAAATTTGCCCTTTCCCCACTGTGGTGTGATCACAGAGTTGGTTTATATAATTAGCAAGGTGTGTGGGGGTGTTACTTGATAAACTGCATTTCCAATGAAATGCAGTTTATTGAAGTATCACTTTGATGAAGTAATATAGACCCCAATGGTTAAGGTTTTTACCTTACAATTACAAATTACAGAGTTTGATTTTTTGACCTCTCATTATTGGTTAGGCTAAACATTGTTTTCTTGGAACAAGTTTCTATTTAACTGTGAAGGACTAAAATCATTTTCAGGATTTTAATCCCTTGAAACTTCAACAGAATGTTTAAGGGAACTGGCATACTTCTTCTTTGTCTTAAGTCTATGTTGCATACTGAAAAGAAGGCTTTATTTCCATTTGCATAGCTTTTTAGTAAAGAATGTTTGAAACTGGTGAACAAAAAACACTACCATCTTCTTCCAGATGAGGCATGTCCATATTTACACATTATCTCGACAAAGGACAACCACAAGGCATTTTTTAGTTACATCTGTAACCTAAAATGTAAGGTCCAGATTTGCGCCACACTGGTAGTTAATGGTAACACATATCCTGAGCCAGTGGACATAGCTAACCTGTTAGCTGACAGGTTTGGTGAAAACTTTAATTCCCTGTCCCCACCACACATACCCCATGGCATCCTTACCACCTGTCCCAGACCTCTCAACCTGGAAACATCAAAAATCTAGACAAAAGCCCATGGAAAATAGGTACAAATCTGTACACTGATTAACATAAAATTTGCATGCATAATTATGTAAGCTCTGGTGGAATTGTAGGATACCAACTTTTAAATGCAAACTGAAGAACAGACAACCAAAATATGCCCCCAGACCCTATAGTAAATAGTAACCATTTTTTTAATGTGTAGCAATGATGTTTACTGGGAAAGGAGAAGATGGTGAACTTTAGGATTTTGTTTTTGGTGACTTGCAGTATGTGGGCTTTGTGGTAAAATTAGGGCATTTAATGGTAGGCAATATTCTAATCTTAGCAAAAGAATATTATAGTTTGCTAGGACCTCCAAAAGTCATTCTGCATGGCCTCCTGATGAGTGCTGTAGCTAGAATTTGTGCCGACTGGGGCTGTCTTTGAGTTTGCTGCTCTTTCCCCATCACAAAATCATGATCAAATGGGCCCCCCATACACAGCCCTCCCCTCTGCAGCCATTCCAGTGTCCCATTACTTGGCTATTTCACCCCATTTACCATAAACACTGTAATGTGCATACTGCTTTACTTCTACAATGATTATTTGGATTTCATTTAAAACTTTTATTTTACATTTATAGCACAGACACTAATAGACATCTACTAAACAAAGCAATACAGTCTCACAAAGAAAACAGACTTAGCAGTAAAACTTCTCTGCCCTTGAAAGTAAACTCACATTCATTGAAACAGCATTAATGCCCACATTCAAAGAAAATGCATATGGCCAGTGGTGGATAAAGATTACCTTTAGGCTGTTTTCATATCCTAGGCCTCTTGCACACAAAACATAAATGTGTTCTTTGATACACCTTCCTGATTGTATTAAATTATATTCCTTGTATAATACAGC
>NC_056739.1:1130315855-1130340855 GCF_019279795.1 Protopterus annectens
CGAGGGGAAGTCTGTGCATAGAGCCTACCTAGACCTAGTCAAAGCATCTGACACTATCCCTCACTCAGGCATCATTGACAAACTCTCCCAGGTAGATATCAACCCTTATAAGGTGGGTTGTGAACTGGCTCACTGATAGAACCCATACAGTCAAAATAGGGAAGTCCACCTCCAACAGCAGACCTGCAACCAGTAGCATTCCACAGGGATTGGTCCTGAAAGCCCTACTGTTAGGAATCTACTTCTCCAAAGTACAAGCTAAAATCAAGGGACTGTGGCTGACAAATTTTGCTAATGACTGCAAACTGGGTGCAGTCATAGAATCTTGAAACAATGTCAACATCCTTCAAGAATGTCTTACACAAGCAAATGACTGATGCCAAAGTCATGGCCTCAAACTCAGTGCAAAAAAAGTATTATCATCCATTTCGGTAAGAGCAACATTTCTGCAAATTACCACCTCAATGGCAATACCATAAGTACTCACTCAGTGGTGAGAGATCTGGGCATTCAGGTTGACAGCAACCTTGCCTTTGATCACCATGTTTCCACAGTTGTAAGAAGGGCATTCTATATGGCTCATCTCATAAGTAAGGATATTGCCTCGAGAAAAGGAGACATTATCACCTCCCTGTACTCTTCACTCTTTAGGTCAATAATTTAGTACAATGCTCCTTTTGGTATGCACCTTTCAAAGCACCTGCAGCAACTGGAGAGACCATAAAGGTTCTTCACAAGGAAAATTAAAGGTTTTCAGCAGCTATCCTATGTGGATCAGCTGAAATCACTGTCACTTTATTCTGTATCATACAGACTACTCACATGCAATCTCTGCCTTGCATATAAGGTGACCTCTGGCCCTGCTTTATTGGAAATACTGCACATCCATAAGTCAAATGGCACATAGGTTACTCGCTCTAAGGACCTAAACTCGGTATGTGACATCAATAGAACCTGCTGGAGGGACAGATTTGTCTCCCAGAGGTTACCACACCTTTGGAATTGAGTCCCACTTCACGTCAAACAGAGCACCTTGTTGGCCCTCTTCAAAAGCAATCTGGATGATTGGATGGGTAACCATAAATTCACCCTGGGGGTTCCACGTGTGTCCCTCTTAGACAGGGCAATAGGTGCTGATCATGGTAATAATGGTAAATTTGGCTAGGCTTGTAAGGGCCCACAGGCCATTAGCCTAGTAACTTCCTATGATCCTAGGATCTCCTCTGCCCTCTTGGGAAAGCTCCAGTGCATCAACTGATAACATACTGATTCTAAAGTTAATGTTAATTTAAAATGATTACTATAAAGAAATGTATGCTGACTAACAGACTACATAAATTGGGTGCAGTTTGTACATAAAAAAAAAAAACTTACACAGCACGGAGCCCAATAAATTTCCCACCTGTTAACCAAAGAAACCAGGCAAGTCAGAGCTATCAGCATTTTACTCCCTAGGTTTAAAATTCTCTCCCACTCATTATCTTGCATCTTGAAAATTAAACACAGATTCTTCAGGACACAGAAATTAACATATTATAATTCATTCAATTCAGCCCCTCTCGGGAACACCACTGTATCACACTGATGAAATGCATCTGGCTCCCAGTGGAAGGTAGAGCCTCTTTCCTGCTTAATATGCTGACCATTAAGTTATTACATGAATATCACTGCCCACCAGTGAAGCACTGACTATGATTCAGAAACCCATCTTATGCTCTCAGAAATGTCAACTCCAACCTACTTATTAGACCACTCTATACCACAGCATCTGCCGAAAAGCCATATTCCATGCAAAGCAGGACCAAAATACTAAAAAAAAATACTCAAGGCATTACCTCTGTCATACACACATTTTAGAAAAGTCAATTAAGAATCACATCAAGAAATCATCTCAATTCCACCGCTTTGACAATCATGGCTAAGTTACAGCAACAGTAACATTCCCTAATATAACTGAACTTCTAACTACTATAATGTCTAGAATTAATCTTTGTTATACATTTCATGCATCTGTTTATCACCTTATTCATTTCCAGCTCCTCCCTTACAATTAAGGGTCTGATTCTACTGAACATAACCCTTCCTTCACCTAACTCAACTTTTTCCTTGTGAAACAATTGACAATATCACTGTTATAGATGTAATAAGCATAGATTTGGCTAATCTTGTCTTCAGCCTCATTATACCAAGTTACTAATTTTCAGACTTCTTCATTTAAATAAGAAGCTATGTCTGATATGGCATTCCATTTCCTAATTACTCTAATAGCTATTTCGATGTCCATCACCTCTCACAATTATACTATATTATCATCACTTGTGTTAAAGCCACTGCTCCTTAGTTTTGTGATTCTACTACAATTACAGTGTTCTGCCATGGTTTGTTATTGTCTTATTATTGTGTTACTGTAAATACAGAGTCTTTATCACATTACCGATGTGATTCTTCTTTGCATCTCTTCATAATGTGGGTCCATACCTCTCAATCTCTTAATGCAAGAAATCTGGACAAAGCCTAATAAAATGCGGGGACAAAGGCCCAAAAATACAGACAGATTTTAAATATTGCTCTTATAAACTTAGAAAGCTGCTAAAATTGCAGCTTCTGTGTTACTTGCATTTTCTGAAGAATATGATGTCTGAATCTCAAATATATGTCATTATTTGGTCATTATTTAATAACTTCAGTGCTCTGTGATTTGACAGAGAACCACAGATTTTCTGAGGAACTGATCTAATATTTTAAGCAAAAATCTGGACATTCTGCAAAAATATGTACAGTTGAGAGGTATGTGTGGGTCATGCCTGAAAAGGGTATTTGGACCAGTGCAACTACTTGGTTAACAAATGTATTTATTTATTTATTTATTTATTTGCAGTTTGTTTTCCAGGTTAGTCCATTGGGCTACAAGGAACCCATTTTCATTGGAGTCCGGGGGAGAAAAGCTCCAGAGAAATACAAATACATAGTATAGAAAGAGCACAAAACCATAATATACATTTCAATTAAATGTTAAATATATATTTTGTATAGCACAAACCCATATTGCACAATTCAAATAGATGTTACATAATACAGAAATAAAAAATGATTTTCATTAAGAAAATTACATCAGGTCAATTCAGTAAGTAGTAGTGGGATTTTTTTGGGAATTACAATGAGGTAATCTTTTACTCATTAGTCAAATATGTCCTAAGGGATGTAAAATTTTAGGAGGTAATGACAGGAAACAAAGTTTGGAAAGTTAGGAAGAAAGTGTGGTAGAATTAGGTTGGATGAGAGCACGAGCATTTCCATTGTGAAGTAAGGTGCGAGTGCAGTGAGGTTTTAAACAAGGAGAGACTGCTGGGGGTGTGGATGGGAGAAGGTAGAGAGTTCCAGAGGCATGCAAGAGAGAAGGACATCAACTGATTCCCAGCAGGATGTGTTGGCTTATGCAATTTAATTAGGTTTTGGGAATTGGATCTTGGGAGTCTATCTGGTTTATGCATTTCAAATGTATTTGATAGGGAGGGGCAGAGAGAGATGGGTTATGAATGAGTTTGTGTGATTGGATGAGCTGGGTATATGTGAGGAAGTTTGGTAATTCTAGCCAACTTAGTGAATGGAATTACAGTGGTAAGAAGAGGCTCTATGACCTTCCGCAAATTTGTATATTTTGTTATAAAAAGATGAGAGTTTTGATTTGAGGGAAGATTGTAGGCTGGTTAGGATAGATGCACCATATAAAAGGGATGGGATGAGGTATGTATTAGCTAATATAATCCTGGTGGTGGGAGAGATAAAGCAACTGTGGCGGTAAAGCATACCTAATTTTTTATGGGTTTTTTTTTATATTTGCTTGTAGATGCTTATCAAATTTTAGTTGATTGTCAATGATAATTCCTAGTAATTTTGTGTCAGAGACTAGTTCTAGGGGGGTATTATTATTGCCGGTAATTATGAAGGATTGTTTGTCTGGGGAAGAGGTTTTGGATGCATTGAATAACATATATTTTGTTTTGGTTGTATTAAGGGCTAGATGGTTGTCGAGCATCCACTTTTCAGTGGAAGAGAAGGTGGCTTGTGTTAGATTGTTAAGAGTTGTGATGGAAGGGGAGGAACAGATTATAGTAGAAACATCTGCATATTGGATGAGACTGGAGTTAGGAATGGCTTGGAAGAAATTATTTATGAATATGCTGAATAGTAGGGGGCCTAGAATGGAACCTTGGGGATGCCAGTGGATGTATTCAGGAAGGGTGAGGTAGCTTTTTTCCATTTAACTGCTTGTTGCCTGTTTGTGAGATAGTTTGAAAACCACTGGGTAAAGGAAGGGGATAGGTTAAGTTTAGAGAGTTTGGTAAGATGGAGGTTGTGGGAGATAGTGTCAAATGCTTTAGAGATGTCGAGGAAAAGAGTGGATACAAAGTGACCAGAGTCGTGGGCTTTGTTGATTGCTTCTAGGAAGGAGAGGAGGGCAGTGGAGGTACTATGACCTGGTCTAAAGCCATGTTGTGTGGGGGTAAGAAGCTGATTATTGATGAGGTAGGGTAAGAGTTGGTGTACACACTTTTCAAGTAGCTTTGAAATAGGGGATAGGATGACGATAGGGTGAAAGTTTGGGATGTCATTATTATTGCGACCTTTATGGAGAGGAATAATGAAGGCCTTCTTCCAGAGCTGGTGGACCTAGCTTTCTGAGATAGACCAGTTTATTAGTCTGCTGATAGGGAGAGCAATGACTTCTGAGGCTACTTTTAGGAAGTAGGAGGGAATTTCATCAGGGACATTGGAACCAGGTTTTAATTTTAGGAGAAGTTTTTTATGGTGGCTATAGAGATGGGGTTGATTGAGAAAGGTGGAGGTTGGAGGCAAGGGATGCTAGGGGAGGAACGGATGGGGACATGCTGAGGAGGAGTTGTAGAGGTGTTGGTGAAGGATGATGTTAGCTTGCTTATGGAATCTATGAAGAAAGAGTTAAATTGGGTGGCCAAGTCCATGTTAGAGGCATCTGGGTTGGGGCAAGGGTTTTCTTTTTTTCCCGGATTGAGGAGAGATGAGATTCCTTTCCAAAATAGTTTGGGATTGGTGGTGTGGTTGGTTTGGAGAGTGGAGAAATAAGCTTTGCAGTCTAAGGTAATACATTTTTTGACTTTATTGCGTAGTATTTTATATTTGTTTAGGGTGATAGGGGTTTTATTTTTGTGGTAACGTGTCCAGGCTTTGCCATGGAGTTGCATAGCAGCTATGGTGTTTTTGGTTAACCAGGGTACAGGGTTACTTTTTATATGTTTTGTTTTTAGAGGGGCAAAGTAGTTGAGCAAGTTTGTGAAAGTAGAGTTAAAGTAGGATAGAGCATTATCTAAGGAAAGAGTTTTTAATGGATTCCAGTTTGTGCTTTTTAGTGCATTTGAGAAGGTTTCAGCATTGAAGTTCTTCAGGCAAAGAGTGGAAATATAGGTGTGAGTTAGTTGTATAGAAGAGGGCAGATGGTGGGCAAAAGTGGGGAAATGGTCAGCTAGTGAGTCTGGGAGAATACCACTATCAGAGATATAGTGAGGATGGGATACTAAAATCCAGTCTATTGCAGTTCCAGTGATGGAGTTCTTGGAAGGCCTGGTAGTGGAATTGATTAGTTATGTAAAGTTATATAAGTTAATATTGAGTGAGTTAGAGGGAGATTGGATTGTGGCCCAGTTTATGTTTATGTCCCCCAGGATTATGGTTTCATGAGTAATGTTAGTAGAGACCCAGCACAGAATATCTTCAAGGGATGAGATATTGTCACCAGGGGGAATATAGAGGGAGAGAACAAATATGAGTTTATGCTTGTTTAGGTGGAGTAGGGCTGGTATTATTTCTGCCTTGCCAAATTTGGGAAAGGGTTTGGTATAGGGGGTGACTAAGAGGGATGCCGAGTAAAGGAGTGCTACACCACCTCCCTTTTTTGTGTTCTGTCATTCCTTAACATGCGGTAGTTGGGAGGAGTTATTTCAGAATCTTGTATGTGGGGCTTAAGCCAAGTTTCTGAGATGGATAGAATATCAGTCTGGTTATGTAGACGCCAGGCATGAAGATTTGGAATTTTGTTACATAGGCTCTGAGCATTTAGAGCTGAGAAGTGGAGGGGTTTGCCTGTTGTTTGGGGGGGTTGGATGCAGTGCGGTAGAAGGGCCTGGGTTTGGGTGGATGTCCCCAGAGAGAAGGATAGAGATAAGATGATGGCTGAGGTATTTGGTGTGTTTGGGATGTAGTATACAGGTAGAGAGTTTTGTGGACATTAGACGAGTGTAGTTGGGAACAGTGTTTTTAGAGTTAGGTAGGAGTCTATAAGGGAAGAGCATGCTATTGTTGAGGGGGTAGAGACTGGGAGATATATGAGTAACAGTAGACGTGTACCTTGTAGATGATGGGGTAGTGGTGTGAAATGGGGGAGTGGTTTGCATTAGTAGGTTGGGTGATAAAATTTAGGTAAGTTAAGGTAATTAGAAGTATTATTTGAGTAAGTAGGGATAGAGATTTGAGGGTCATAATGTTGGTTATTAGAGCAGAGGTAGGGGGTGAGTTAAGTTGTGAAGTTAGTTTGAGTAAGAGATTATGGTTTAGGTTAATTGTTTAGTAGTTTATCAGGATAAGTTGCGTTTGGCAGTAAACTCTGAAAGGTAGGCTTACTATAATGGGTGAACTGTGGGAGGAAATTTTGGGGGTATGATGGGTAGTTTGGATTGGATGGTGGAAGTGGTGGCAGTGGATAGCTAAGTAGTTTGGATTGGATGGAGGATGTGGTGGGAATGACTAGCTAAGCATAAGTGTAAGGGTATTGGGGTGGGTGGGATTTGGGGGTGGGGTAGGGTAGGGGAGTGGAGTGAGCCCTTAGGGCAAGTGGAGCGGGTAGAGCCAAGGAAACGAAGAATCAAGGTCAAAAGTGAAAAACAATCAGTGGAGTGTAAGGTAAGTTCAGACAAGAAGGGATATTCTAGCAGTAGTATAGGGAAAGGATTAGAGTTGTTCAGAGAGGTAAAAGATGGTGCCACAGGAAGGAAGGCAAGGTTAAAGAGTCTGGGGGAGGGGTTGGAAAGAAAAGAAAGTGAAAGAAACTGGAAGAGGGGTTGGAATAGAGACTGGAGATGGATATCACAGTGGCCTACCTGGTTGGAACCAGTACTGACAGGGTCAGGTCAGCAGTGTGAAACAGCACTGAAACAATTAGAAAGGAAGCAACTGTAAAAATCAGAGCTGAAGAGGGAATGAGAGCAAGCCAGAGATGGAAATGTTGCAGATATAAGTTTAAAAACAGGAGACAAAGGGAACAGAAGATGTACTAGGGGTTAAACAACACTCTAGAGTGTGGATGGCAACATTAAACCTACATATACTGGAACTATTGAGAGTTAAAACAACATTAAACTAAAAGCTATTGGTACTATTAGTTAAAACAGCAAGGGATGTGGTAGACTGCTGGCATTGTGTTGCTACCTGGTGGCCAAAATAAGTTACTACAGCCAGAAAAACTAACCTGTGGTATGCTCATCTGCCCTTTAGTAATACTTTAAATAAGGAGCAGTTTACTTTTTGAAAAGCAGATAGTTTTAAAAACAGATTTGGAGTGTGTATAAATTGCAATAGAAGGAACACTTACAGTTTAGAAGCTGTGCTTTTTGTTTTTGGAGCTGCTTTAGGCAGGTAACTTAAGCAGATTTATACTTTTTCACAAGGTATTTTGCTAAGCGAGTCTGTTGGGCATTGGATGACCACAGAGTGTTTAACCCATCGGGAGAAGCTGCAAGACATAAGGGTGAACACATACAAAAGGTTAGACCAGGAAAGTAGGGAAAGACACATGAGAAACCAGACCTAGCAAAACCCTAGAAAAACAGAGATTTAAGTGAGGTATAATACAGACAAGAAATAACCAGTGTAGCAATAACAGTATTCCCAGTTAACTAAGTCATGAAAGCAGAGCACTAAAACTAAATGCAGTAGGTTGTACAGAAGTAGCAAATATTAGCAAACACAGTTAAGCTCTGTAAGCAGAACAGAAAACAATCTTAAAAAAACTGCAATGGAGCAGTAGGAGTAAATGCAATAGCTTGTACAGATAAAGCAACTTTATGTATAAATACATAAATAAACTATATATACATATATATATATATATATATATATATATATATATATATATATATACACACACACACACACACACACACACACACACATATATATATATATATATATATATATATATATATATATATATATAATTGCTAATCATGTAGATAGATGAAGCTCATGGCATGTAATACTTGTTTCTAGAGGGTTTGTTCTGAATACACACATTATGAAGACTTGAAGTTGCATATCCACAGGTTTACGTACTGCCCATCCTGATAACATCCATGTATCAAACCATGGTAGTTGGCCTGTACTACGGAATGGCTCAGCTCCAGACATTTACCAACAGAAGCAATATGCTAAAAACCAACTAGATCAAAGAGCAAAAGACTTACAGTTGTAAAAAAATTCCTCCATTGCAAAAGCATCCACAGCTAACTGCATAGTATACACAAACACTGAGATGTGTTATCCTAATAGTCAGTGCAGCACAATATCATGGAGGGAAACAGTCATATACCCTCCAAACCAACACCCCCCCATAAGGACGTGCTAATGCACTTATGACCACTGCCACTCCTATAAGAACAATGATGCTGCTCATTCATGTTCATCATGAGCAGTTATCCTGCTCTACAGCCACACTCCTTCATTTATGGCATATTGTGTTCATTTTTGTATTGTTGTCATAGTGCTCATCAGAATGCATAGGGGGTTCATTGCAGTGCACTTACTGAGCACGGCTGAAAACAATGCAAATAATTTATAGTCACATATCCTGCACAGCCACAAGATAGTGCAAATACATGATGCTTTATATGTATGCTTAAACACACACACGCATGCACGCGCGCACGCGTGCGCACACACACACACACACACACACACATACACACTTTTTATCATGGAACATTTCTACAATCCATAAACGTACCATAGCCTGATCAGAGCAATGCTTAAGTATCCTTTACCCACAACAGGCATATTTTTCATCACATCCTACCCCCATACCCCATATGTCAATACATTCCTAGAGACAAAACAAATTAAGAGCAGGCAGCACAGTCTGCCCTGCAGTGCATCATGGTAGTAAGGCTGACAGTACTCATCCCAGTAAGCACATGATGTACTTTGAATATGTATGGCATCCTGAGCATGCTCAATATATCACACATATGACAGAGTAAGCAACAAGTCATGGGACTCTGTTAATGAGCCGTGAAAATGTTTTTACTGCACACTAGAATGCATATTCAGTGACTTAAAAATATGGCAGAGCATGATTTCTTTTTTTAAGATTACATCCTTTATCTATAAATAGTCTACACACATATCTGTATTCTTAGTGAAAGTGTGCTTAGTATCAAACAAATAAATTATCCACTGACAGTTGTAACACTTCAGGTTGGGATGACAGTGGTTAAAAACTTTTCAGAGTTTGAAATGTGGCAAAAGACTGTACCCAAATACATAAAATTAGCATGTCTGATTATAGTCGCATACAACATAGTGCTCTCCTTTCATAATTTTGTAGTGATTATTTTGCACTATATGAGACCTAAGAAATTTCAGTGAAATCATTCCCTGCTATTATAAGAAGAAAGTAAAAAGAGTAACTTAATGCCTGCTTGGACAGTGATATACAAGCTCTAAAGTCCCCATTAAAGTTCTCTATAACACCCTAATAATTCACAGTTCATACATCAATTCAGCCCCAACTTGTGCTGTTAAAAATAGAAGTATTATTCATAATGTACTGTTTCTAAGAAAAGTCTTTCCAGCTGTTACGAATAAAGGACTTTCAAGATGAGTCATCACATGTATCAAGAAAAAACTTGTTATAAGACCTGCATGCTTACTCATTTCTCATTTCAAAAGAGCATGCTATTGTAGCCCCTTTTATCATGCCCTTATTCAGATCTGCATACATTCAGCCAGCTATGAATTGCAGGATTATATAAACCAATGGATATAAAAACATTTACTTACAGAATGCTGAAAAAAATAATCAGCCTGTGTAAGTGACTTCTGTAATGTTAGTGCTGCTTTCATGTACGTCTTAAGCTGATTCTTAGTGGTAGTTATCTTGGATTTGATATATCAAGTCACATGAAAGGGATGTACAAACACCATAGGTAAAAACCAAAATCATTTTCTTCATATTCTGCACTGTAACTGATCTTAGCTGAGAATCCTTAGAGATAATTTCCATGGTCATCAGAATAGCTATAAAAGAAACCTAGGAAGATGAAAAAATAGAAAAGCAAACCCAAACACTTGTGCATTTCTTACTCATTCTGTGCATTTCTCCTTTGAATCATATTTTTCATGTTGTTTTGTTTTGCATATGAAGCTGTACCATTTGAAATTTTTTTCTGAAGTTCACAACTGTGTCACTTTGTAAAGTATCTGGTTCACGAAATGCAACTAAAATAGTACATAAAACTGTCATTTTACTCATATATATTACACAGCTATTTGTATGCAAAGTATAAGGGTTAAAAAAACACCATGAGAAAAGCAGTGCTAAGTTTCTTAAGATCCTCAGATCAATAGCCTAGTAGGTACCTATGAATTAAGTCCAGCTCCATGGGCAGTCAGCCCTGTTTTTTCATTTTGTGTATCAGCATTTTTCTGCTGGACAAGTCATGCAGGACTATGAATGGCTGACGACTGGGCTTCCTAACAATAGTTTTGCCATACCAACTTTCCTTTCCCAAATAATGGTTTGCAGGGGAAATCTCAGGCAGAGAGCTAGCCACTTAACATGATGCACTTAAGCCTACATGCTTGGAACAATGAACCGGTAAACAATGCAGCTGGTTGTTGCAGTAGGTTAGATTATGGATTGCAATCATAGTCACTGCCCATATGCATAGAAGGGGTTTGCAGGCTGCACCTAAGCGCAGCTTCTGCATGATTTATAGAGGTGCACTGCGCTTAGGTGCAGCCAGTTTACCCAGCTTAAGAAACACTTATGCAGGTGAGGCAATAGTGAGCTCGAAATGGAAAACGCCTTACATTTTGTGACAAACTTATGTAAATTCATTTTTTCCTGGTTGATCATGATTCATAGTCACTGTTTATGTGCCTCTGCCCTGTGCGCACTAGCTTTATAAAAGGCAACATCACACCTTTCCTATCTAATTTGCAATCAGCAAAGATGCTTACTGTGGCTGCCAGGCTGGCTATTTCCCACTGTGAGCTGCTAGCCTTGGCAGTGCCAAAACAGTACCTGCCCAGCAGTGCACACCATATGAGAAGGTGCAGATACAGGTAAAGAATGACTCATTTTAAGTTTGATGACCAAGAAATCTTTCATAGATTTAGAGTAGTTAGGGATATAGTACTGGCCTTTGGAAGTTTGTCTGGCTCACAGATGAAGAGTGGGTGATGTACAGTCTTCCAATGCCTATGGACACCATAGTATGTAGAGCCCTCACCATATTTGCCATGAGTATCATCCTGAGATGAACTGGGGACATGTTGGGTATTTCTCTGGCTTCTGCCTTGAGAATACTCCAGCAGTTCCTTGTGGATCTGTGTATGTATCTGCCAGTGTTATCTGAGGATGAAGATAGAACCATGAGCACCACGTATCAGATGGCATGTTTTCCTCAGGTGCTTGGCAAGATAGATTGCACCCATATTGCCACTATAGCCTCCTCAGGCCCACAAGGCTACCATTCCATCAACTGCCAGGTAGTGAATGATGCAATGGGGTGCATCACTAATGTGTCTGCCAGTATTCTGGTAGTGCCCATGATTGTCACATCTGGCATACAAACTTAATTTACCACCTCTCCTGGCTGGCAGGACAACCCACAATTACCTTGCTGACAACTGCAAAATTTACCAGGTATACTAATTTCTGTAGGTATAATTTGGAAAATGCATTGCTTAGTAATAACCCCCCTTATTTTGTTATAACAGCCTATCCTCTTGAAGCCTGTCTGACAATACCAGCTGGAACCCTAGGGGAGGTGCTGAGGAATACTGTAAAACTGCCCTGTCCCAGACATTTCTTGTCAAAGAGTGAATGTTTGGCATGCTAAAAACCCATTTCCATCGCCTGAATGAGTCTGCTGGTGCCCTGCAGTATGACCCTGCTACTGCATGCAAGATGTTTACCACGTGTTGCATTCTACGCAACATGATTATGCATTGGTCTGATACTCAGCTGCCCCAAGATGGCAGTGCAGCTTCTGCTATCATTCCTTCCACCAGTGACGGCATCAGTGATGGCCAGCCTATAGCAGTACCATGGGACCCTATGCAGCAGGCTCGTGCATGGTACATGGATACTCAGGCATAGAGGCAGCATCTAGTCCACCACTATGGGCCATGACATTTAGGTAGTGACACCTTTACTAGAATATCACACAGACTAAACTTGACACATGCAGTGTTACCTGTAGGCTATGTTGTGTGTTGCATAGTCTTCTGTCACTGAACATCAAAGAGTTTCATTATTATTTAAAGATTTTTTTTCAACACAATTAGTTGATTGTACGCTTTTTGTTTCTCACATCTCTAATCTAATGCTTAACTCTCAATTGTGATGTGTGTGTTTAATGGTAAAGGCAAAAGGAAAAGGGTCTTGACTCTTTTAAGTACTATGATCATGTAAGGTTACTCAGAAGTACTGTTCAGGTGTAGCAGGGATGGAATAGGACTACTCAGTATCTGTCACCTTTTCAGACTGCATTGTGAGATGTAATATAAAAGAATGCATATTACAGCACGTAGAGGAGAAGTTTTGCAGTTAAGAAACAGTAAGCCACTGTTTTCTGGCAGAGAAGTCCTACATTTTCTTTCTTGTGTGTTCTGCTTTTACTTTACTATCTTTTAAATATAAAATACAGTTGTGTAATTGTGTGAGTAAACTTACCATAATAGTAGATATTCGAATAGTCACTACTGCAGTAGCCTAAGTTCTATGGGTTATATCCTGCATAGGATATAACATCCAGACAGCTTCCAAAGCTTCAGGGTACCTTCCATGCACCCAAACTGTTAGTCAGTTGAAGCTGAAATGACTAAAAGACAGGTTTGGGTGCCGAGCCCTTCAGACCTTTCATGCCAATTGAGAGACAGGAAAGCAGAGCCCTGAAAGGACATTGCTAGGAAGAACAAAAAAAAAAAACAAATGTCCACACTCTGACATAAAAATACTCCAAAAAACAAGGGGATTGAGAGAGAGTGGGGGAGCGGCTATCACATATCTGCTTTAAGTTGCATTTTGTGCCTGCCCCATCCCCCAATAACACATTAAGCTGAAGTTTCTGAATGAGCTCCAGTATTGCCTTTATTTGACTGGATACCTCCTTAGCTAGACTGCTCGTTCCTTGAAAAATGTCCCCAGCCCTGCTACCCACCCTTTTGATGTGATTGTTTAATAAGACTATGTTTCTAGCCTCCACCTCTTTTAGTAATCTGATTTCCAAAATCCCTGCCTCCCCTTCTCTCCTTTATTGCTATTGTCTGTTGTATAAGCTATTTATGTACTCCTCCCACCCATTATTTTCCATAGATTCATAATACTGGGTGCCCACCCAGCAAACTTGTATTGCTCTTGAGTAAACCCCCTTTACTATATATTGTCTCCTGCTCACTTTCCTACAGCTCAGACAGCCTGGAGTCCTAGCCTGCATTCCAGAAGCTTTTTACTTGTATCCAGTGCCATTCAGTCAAAGTTAAGTACCTTTGATTGCTAATTGCACTTGCTTAAGTTATTTTGAGTGACCACTACCATTTCCTGCTTTCATGTGTGTATTTCACAATTTTTTTTGTAAAAAATTGATCCTCCTCTCACTGTTACTGCTGTAAGACTATCTTGAATTTGCCTTCAGCAAGGGATTTCCAATTAGCTATTTAATTGGTTTGTGATAACATTTCCCTTGTGGGTGTCTTCCATTGTGTTCTTATATTATGAGGGCTGTGTTTATTCATCTTTTGGCAGGTGTTTGGTCTATCTGAGTTGAGAAATACAGCAAAGAACTCATAATATAGTCATTTTATCGGCCAGAGGGCTCATTAGTTAGTTTTCTATTTTTTTCTGTGCTACTATAAATTTTGCACTATTGCATGGGTTAACAGTGTCCTATGCAGCAGCAAGCACATAGAAACTAAATTTTCCCTGTAGAACAGTCCATAAAACTGTACCCTGTAAAGCAGCAATATAGATCAAATACCTTGTAGCTAGTTGGCTTTGAGTGACAATACCTACAGATTTAGTAGACTTCAATATTGTGTAAACATTAAAGATAGTAGAATTTCATACTGTTTAGCATACTCACGGTAGTGGTGCTGCGGTAGCATTGTCGCTTCACAGTAAGACTTTGTCGCGTTTGATTCTCAGCTAAAGCATCTTCTGTGTGGAGGCATGCGTGAATGGGCGTGCCTTCGTTGAAGGTTGTGCGTCAGGGCTGGTAGCTCGGCACGTAAAAACCCACTACCAAACATTAGCGGACCAGAGTTCTGCTGTGGCGACCCCTAACAAGGATAAGCTGAAAGACACAGCAGCATAATCTGTCTCAATAAATCACCTTATTAGTCTGCACCAGCAAAGCACCATTAATAACCTTCTAACCAGAATACACCACCCTTCTCACTTATCAAAAGACAGAACAATATGGATATGCAATTTCCTAACTTCTCTGTAGCCAGCTTGGTGGATGTGGGCATCTTGAGACAATGTAGGAGTTGTCTCATATTTACTGACAACCACTTAATCTTTAAAGAATCAGACACAGTATGCGAGAGGTATACTTACACAATGACACTAGTTGTCAAAACTACGCACACAAAACCGATCTCACATAGCAAGCAACACACACACATGTAGTATTGTATGCTGAGACACTTAATAGCAATCTTCCTAAACAACAAAGATTGCCCAGACTGCCCATTGCCAAAGCTATGCCTCAGCAAGCCTAAGGGCACTCGAATAAAACAACACGAAGCACCATACACATTGGCAGTCTCAGTGAAGCCCCAAACACTAAGCCCCTAAGGCAAACAAATACAATTCCCAGGACTCTCATCATAGGGGATACCATTGCAAAATATACTGATGCCCCTCTAACCAGGGTGAACAAGAAGATAACTGTTAGTTGCTTATCTGGAGCCAGGATCTGCAGAATCATGCACATACTCAAGTCATTATGCTAGAGGTACCAGAATGATTCCATCATAGTCCATGTAGGTGGAAATTACCCAAGATGTACCTCCAGGTACTATATGAAGAAAGACATTATGGAGTTGTCAGACTATGCATCTCAGACTGCTGTGACCCTAGCATTGAGCAGCACATTACCATCACGAAGGATGATGCCACAATATGAGCAAAAAATGATTGATTTCAACAAGTGGCTGTCTTTCTGTTGCCATTTTAAAGGGATCCAATATTTGTCAGACAGGTACATATTTAACTGACCATGTTGTTTTGTCAAGGATGGTCTGCACCTTTTCCCTCTAGGTTTTTGAATACTGGCTGAAACTTTATCAACCATAGTGCCATTTTTAGCTGATGCCAAATTGACAAACCTTCCAACACAGCAAAATCAACTCAGCTGAACCTCAAGGTGTTACTGCTCAATGCCAGGATCCTAAATAGAAAACAAAAAACTACACTCTCTCCAAGCTCTCCTCACGCTTGAGAATACAGACATTTGTGCAGTTAATGAGACATGCTTTAAAGTGGAAGAGAGTACCTTGGCAGTGCAAAGTTTCAGTGCCTTCCATACTTTTAGACCAGAAGCTACACGAAGAAGGTGTCCCAATATACATCAATAGCAAGTATACCTCTAATGTGGTCAAACAGGATGGCACGCTATAGTTCCTCCACGTGCAGATCACCACAGACAAATTCCCGTACCATATCCTAGCTAACTATAGGTCACCCTCCACGTCCCAAGAAGCTCACAATGTATACTTGGACCTACTAGGGACACTTACCATCCAATCTAACACCCTACTCATGGGAGACCTTAATTATCCCTCTATAGACTTGGAATCCTACACAGCCTCAAATCTACAGACACAGAGATTCCTGCTTTTCATAAATGCAAACACTTTCAACCAAATAGTGAATATGTCCACTACAGGCTCCATCATACTGGATCTTGTGCTCAGTAAACCTAGGACTAGCCCCAGAAACAATCCATCCTGGTGGCATTCCAAATTAAACAGGATATACAACAAAAGGGAAAAAAATTATAACAAAAATCAGGAAGGGTAATTCCATAAAGAGAAAAACTCTCTCATCAAACTAAATAGGCAACTAAGAGGGCTAATTAGGTCAAGCAAAGTCAACTTTGAGGTTGAGAGCCTCCCCAATGAGAGATAACCATAAGGCCTTCTTCAGCTATGTAAGAAACCTCAAGGGCAGCACACAGCAATGTGGTGAACTGGTGGTTAATGGTGCCACATTCACTTAGCCTGGTGATATAGTTAACCTGTTAGTGGACAAATTCAGTTCCAGTATAACCCCACTCCCAACCATCATTCTAAAATATACCCTCAAACATAACACCTATAACTATAACTATGGAGCATGTACTTGCTGTACTCTCTAAAGCCAAGAACAATGGACCCTTGTAACATCCCTGGATGCCTCCTAAAATCAGAAATATGACTTATCACGACCCCTGGAGTCATTCTTTAGCTATACTCTTAAAGTAGGCTTTGTGCCACATGAATGGAAGACTGCAACAGTCATCTCCCTTCATAAGGGAGGACATTTAATAGATCTGCAAACTACAGACCCATTAGCCTAACTAGTCGTATTTGCAAAGCCATGGAAAGAATTATCATGGAAATTATCAGCAAGGACAGAAGAGATCTCCAGACCTTGGATCCATCCCAGTTTGGCTTCATCAAAGGAAGGTCATTGTTACTGCATCTGGTGGACTTCTCTGAAAAGTCACTAAGGCAGTAGATGAGGGGGAAATGGTGCATACTGCCTACCTAGATCTGGCTAAAGCATTTGATAGAATACTCAAGTCAGGCATTGTCAACAAAGTTATCCAGCTAGGTATAAACCCCTTTATAACACAGTGGAAATCTAGCTGGATCAATGATGGACCCACAAGGTTAGACTCGTGAGGCCACTGCCACAAAGAGACCAGTCAACAGTGGAGTCCTCCAGGGCTCTGCTCTAGGCCCTCTCTTCTTTGGCGTCTACTTTTTGGATGTCAAAATCAATGTCAAAGGCCTCAGGCTAACTAAGTTTGCAGATGATTGCAAACTGGGAGCAGTCAGTGAATCCTCCCAAGAAATGAATGCCTTTCAAGAAAGTCTATCACAGACAAATGTTTGGTGCCAAAGCTATGGCTTAAAACTCAATACCAAGAAATGCATTATAGTACATTTTGGGAAGTCTCCCACACTGGGTAACTGCATCATCAATAAAACACTTCTAAAAGTTGATTCACTAGTCAGGGATCTGGAAGTTCATGCAGATAATAACTCAGCCTTTGACTAAGGTAGTAAGAAAAGCCTTTTATGTTGCTTAACCAAAAAGCAAAGGCTTGGCATCTAGGTCCAGAGAGGCCATCATACCAATGTACTTGGCCCTCATCAGACCAGTCATAGAAAATAATGCATTTCTCTGAAGCAATCAAAAGAAATGGAGATTTTTGACTTCCTGGAATAGATAAGGGACAATAAAGGTAAGAGGGAAGATTAAGGTCCCTTATATAGTCATTCTGCCTTATTGGACTCTCCTTTATTCTGAGGGTGGGTGTTTTCTTTTTGGAACCTCCCTAGCATTTTTTTTAAATGTCTGTTTACCAGCATTTTGCTCAGACTGTTTCATTTCTTGCCAAAACTGGACAAGGAAACAGAAAATCCCTTGGAAAATTTTGAGAAGAAGGACTAAAAAATCTGTGAGATTCCATGTATCAACTTATATCTCTCATCACATCTTTTGATAACCTCTGAAGCAGTGGGTCCAAAAACTAAATCTATATCCAAAGGAGAATTACAAATCTCATTTTTTACATCGTCTGGGAAGTTCTGAGAATGCAGCCAGGCAAACCTGCTAAATACAGCACTGGCAACAGTCCTGGAGGTTGAATCTACAGTCATATGCACACTTTAAACAAAGCAGTGATGTGAGAAACTCAAGAAACTAAACCACACAAAGCAGGTTTTTCCTCACAGGAGAGAACTCCAGGTAAAACATTCATCATACTTTCACAATTAGATTAAACTTTAACATATGAGCCTGACAATTCAAAATTCTAAAAACTGAAGTTGCAAAAGCATATACTTTTTTATCAATGTTATCGTTTTACCATCCTTGTCACAAAGGGAAGGATTAATATTAACAACATGCATGCTTGGCAGCCCCTGGATTAACTAAAGCTATAGCTGTTGGGTTAAAGACGTTGGGAGGCCTATGCACTGTACTGATTTCAGTACAACTTCTTTGGAGGAGGGGCTTGCAATAGGACCCTGAAGAAGCAGAGCCGGATCCAGCACTAGGCAAGCTGAAAGGGGGCCCCTGCTGGCTTGAAGGGGGCTGTAGAAAATGCACGTGCATTTTTTAAAATATGCACATTTTTGAGGGTGTTCTTCTTGGATGACTTCTGCATCTAGTCACGCACACCTGTTGCGTCTGTACATGCTTCATCGCACAGACCTGTTCTTCCTACCGCACAGAATTTAACGTTCCATTCCTTACTGCTTCCATTTGTCTTTATCCACAACAAGTAATTTAATGTTTCGTTCATTGCTGCTTCCACTTGTCTTCTTCTACAACAAGTGTGTATAAACTGTCCCAAATAGGGTTTACTGCTGTTTAGTAATAATTTGCTCAGGCTCAAACCCTGTACCTTAGGTACAAGAAACTAGAGCCTGAATTCTCTATCCCTACCACCACTTGCGTTTCAAGGAGTTGAGTGCATAGTATTCAACTGTCCAGATATTCACAGAATGTCTGGATTTTTGACTCATACCTTTGGTCTGTTCCTTTTAAAATTTGTGGTTTTCTGGCAAATTAATGAGGAATTAATCCACTAAATGACAGTCATTTAAGTTTCAGTCTCTGTATCTTTCAGGAAATTCATGGTAATGCAAAACCTTTTATTCTAGTAACTTTCTAAGATTACACAAGCAATATACACTAATAAATCCTTCTTAAATATATCCAAACCTAACAATGTAGCTGGAGGTTTCACTTTACTCAAAATGGCAGCCAAAACTTGGAATTCCCTGCCATAAAATATCAGAGCAACTACTAACACTTCCAGCTTTAAAAAAACTTCTCAAATAACACCTATCTGAATCCTGGACCTGCTCTTGTACAAACACTGGTTAGGAAATAAATGTCTTAAGGCAGCTAACAGAACATAACCTGCTATTTTTGTATTTGAATAGTACACCCTACTAAGCATATGTATACTTAACTTGCTTGTTTTTTTTTTACCTTCAATCACAGTACTGCTATTCTATTTATTCCTAACGAGACTGTATGATTGTATTAATGAAATGTATAACATGTATTTTTCATTTTGTGCTTGTATCTGAGATTGAATTAACATTTGTATCTGTACATTGTATCTGTATTATACTGTTATTTATAAATGTGAAGCTTTCTTCCCCGGGACTCCGCTGAAAAAGGACATTTTGTCCAGTCGGACTTTCCCAGTAAACAAATATAAAATTAAATAAACAAATAAATAAAATAAAATATTTAAAACGTGTCCCTGGTTTTGGGCCTTTGTCCCCTACCCCCACCCCATAAATTTTGGCTTTTTCCAGATTTCTTGTTCTACAAAGTTGAGAGATATGGTTGAGTGTCAAGTGTATTTTACAAGGAGGTGAGAGTTTCAGGGGAAGAAAAGTTTAGTGCTGCTTATGCAAAGCCTGTTTACAATGTGCTGCTGTTTAGCAAATGATTTCACTATTGTGATAAAGTATTTAAAAGCACTATTAATAACAGGTAGTATACTTGATTTTGATGCAGAAGGCCGTGGGTTCTAATCCCACAGTATGTAGATGGATTGCTGATACTGTGTTGTACTTTAAAGGGGATGGATGTTACAGTCCTGAGTATGTCCCTCTTTGGAGGAGATACCTAGTAACTATGAATGTGTTAGCAGTTTGCCATCCATCCCCTATTGCAATATTACCAACTTAACATTTTTTAATGTAACACAGGCAATTTTTTTCTTCAGTGGCAGCAGGCACTGAATTTGTAGATGAAACACTGAAATATAAAGTCGTTTGCTAGCAGCAACCTATTCATTAGTTACAGATCTCTTTAATGTAGAATTATTCAGACGACTTTTACTTCTGTAGAGATTGTGCATATTGACTGCTATTGGTGGATTGTAATGACAGAAGTCTGAGTAGACTTTTATTGACGAAATCTTCTGAAATGGGCAGTTTTATCTTTATTCGTTCATGCATTTTGTTTCACTGCTTACTGGAAAAATGTGTGAAAGTACAAATTTAAAACATGCTCTAACAAGTGGTGCTGTATTATACAGGGAATATAATTTAATACAATGAGGAAGGTGTATTCATGTATGCATGGTCCTAAAAACATGTGCAAGGGGCCTATGATTTGAAAACAGCCCAAAGGTAAACTTTATCCACCACTGGCCATATGCATTTTCATTGAATGTGAAGTATTTATTTGTTTATTTATTTATTTATTTATTTTATTTATTTTACATTTGTTGACCGGGTTTGTCCGACTGAGCTGAAAAGCCTCTTTTCAGTGGAGGCCTGGGGAGAAAAGCTCCAACATAGTTTACATTTTTTCTTTATACACAGGGATTAATAGCAATTACATAGCAATGTTACAGGATTTTTACATGGCAATCAGTAGTGATACATTGTTATATAGTGTCAGTAGTCAGGAGTATAGCAAATACTTTTACAGTATATATAAAAAGGAACAATAGTAGTTTTTAGGGTAGGTGGTTACAGAAAACCCTGTTTTGTGATAGAGGAAGGGCAATTGCTATTTAATGCTTCTCCGAGGCAATTATCTTTATAGTTTGGAGAAGACAGTAGAGAGGGTAGTTAGAGAAAGACTGGAGGGAGCTAGGGAGAAGAGTGAGTTTGGGTCAGGCAGTAGCGAAAGGTATGGGAGGCAGGGAGTGTTTAGGGAGGGAGATTGCAGTGGCAAGACCAGTGACTTGTGAAGTACTCTTTAGTGGCTGTCTTAAATTTTTTGGGATGTGTAGGTTACCTGATTTGTATTGGAAGCTTAGTGGAATTTCAATGCTGTTTCAATGAAAGTGAGTTTCAACGGCAGAGAAGTTTTAATGCTAAGTCTGTTTTCATTGTGAGACTGTATAGTATTTTCTGAGGGACTGAGAAACCTCAGTGTTCTCACACAGAAAACCGGAGGAGAAAAAAAACGTTTGTCCCACTGCATTCCTCTCCAGACTCAACTTCTTGAATCTCCTCAGGAAAAGAGGAATCCCTTTTTCTTTTATATGAAACCACCTGATAAGAAGTGCCAATAGCCTGTACAAGACTTGGAGTCAAACTTAATAAACTCCTGCTTTCCATTGAAACTGGAGCAAGAGAAAACACATGTAGTTTTATGTTCCTTTTTGATATGAAGGTTGGGGCAAATAGGATTGTCAATGACCGCAAATGCTTCTGGTGAGATGGACACAATATTCTTGCTAACCAGGGGCAACTTCCCTACCCTTTCTCCCAAGACTGACAAGAGCGTCTCTCCCCTGTCCACTAAGGAGACCCCAAAGTTTGCAGAGCATGTAGCTAACCACCAGTCTAAAGTGGCTGCATGGACAAAACCAGAGGGATCAGGGGAAACCGATGAGCGGTCTGAGGAACCAGTTTTGGCCCCAGCAGAATCATCCATCTGTCAAGTGACTAGCCTAATATGGTGGCAAAGGCTATTTAACATTTTCTTTTTGTGGCTGGAAAAGGACCCGTCATGGAACCAGTAATTTGTTCCATGGTCATGCCAAAAATCATGCACTTTCCCTACGGAAACTAAGTAGCACAAGCTGATAAAATGTAAAAAGTTGTAAAAAGTAACTTTCCCCAGTAAAAAAGACAATGAAATGCATTAAAATACACGTCATCAGTTTCAAAAAGTAATTTAATCACAGTTTTCTGCAGAAAAAAAAGTTTTAGAATATTTAAACTAACTTTTAAACCGTCAGAAACAAAAGTGGGCTTCCATTTAAAAGAACAGTAAAGTCAGGTGACAGTCAATAAAAACACATATTCCTATCTGAAAATATACTTTCCTAAACAGCTGACGAGATCATAAGAAACCCGAAACATGTATGCCCACAGCTAGGGGGAGTTTGGCTTTATTGGCCGGAATGTATCCATAAAAACTTAAAAAGGAAAAAGTCATGGACATTCAGAAGCCATATAGATGAAGTACTTGACATCCTTAAGGGGTCATTTGCATATCTCCCATGAGCTTCTATTACAGAATGTTTAAGGTATCACAATATGAAAACTCTAGCTTGGCTAGAGTTTTTCTTGTAGTTTTTATTAATTGATTTGTCTGCGTGACCTTTTTACTTTTTGGTTTGGATGTTAGTTGTGATATTTTGCAGACACTTTAATGGTTATGGACAAGTAAAGTAAAACATGCATGTGCACAGCTAGTGGGTTTTTGCTTTATTGGCCTCAATTTAAAAAAGTAAAAGTAATGTCTTTCAGCTTTTCCCGGTTAGGGGTCGCCACAGTGGAATTCCGGTCTGCTAATGATTGGCAGTGGATTTTTACAGTGCCGAGTTGCCAGCCTGATGCCCAACCTTCAAAGAAGGCACACCCATTCACACATGCACCTACCTGCATTTCTTTAATGTCAATCAACCACAGGGAGGACATGCAGACACCACAAAGAAGACGCTCAAGCCGAGAGTCAAACGGGAGAACCTCTTGCTGTGAGGCGACAACGCTAACTGCTGCACCACCGCGGCCTGCCTCAGTGTAAAAAAAGTAAAAACTCATAAACATTCAGAAGCCATATAGCTAAAGGACTTGAGGTCCTTAAAGGGACAGTCCCAGGGATTATTTGTTTTGATTCAGCCTTTGTTTACATTTCAGGTTTGCCTTTCTGAGCATGCTCACCTTTGGCTGACGGGGGTGGGGGAAGAGTGCCTGCAGGAAGTTTCAAAGGTGTCAGCCAAATTCCATCTCAAATTGCAGTTGTACTGACAACAGCTTTCCCTGTGAGCCATTCATTACTTTAATCTGTGCATTGCACACATTGAGAAAAGTAGCATTTCGGACATTTTATGATGACTGCTGCTGCTACTCTACAAAGCACATCAGTAATGCCAGGTTTTTAAAACATTAGTAAACAGAGTTTTTTTGTTTCTTTCATTTCATATTTTATTCTGTGTTGAATCCTGGCCAAACACAACAATTTTATGACGTGGCTTCTACCTATAGAAAGCATCTGAGTGAGGCAAACAATAGTGGAAACCATATTTCTCTTTCATTCATGTTTTACTGTGTTCTGATTTTTGAATACTAGCCTGGTGTAGTGACTTTCTGACCTGCTAGTAATTCCATAGAATGCAAGTGTGTGACAGAAGGCTGGAGCATTAGTAGACACACTCTTCTGTTCCTTTTTCAGCGTCTAGTTTGATATGTGCTGATTTCTGAATACTACGGGACAAATGCAGTATTTTTGTGAGTGGCTGCTTGTACATCTGTAGAAGCATGACTGATGCAAAGTTTATAGATTAGTATACACTCATCTTTTCCTTTCACTTCATATTTTATTTTTGCTGATTTCTAGCTACTAGACAAATGCACTTCCTAGTGTACATGCTACATCTTAGCGAGTTACTGCATTGTACTATGTTTTCAACACTTCTTTCTCTTTTAACCTTACATCTCTGTGAATCTGTTTCTAGAGCTACTGTTATTATAATATAAACAAATAACTGAAATTATACTGTACAGCTTTTGCCATCATTCTAACAGTTTGCAGTACCTGAGTGTCTTGGTTCCTGCTTTTACAATGATTAATCCTACATGGTAACATTTAAATTGTTTCCAATCCAACTTAATCACATGACAGCATACCTCTCAACCTCTTAGCACAAAAATCTGGACAAAACCTAAAATAATAAGGAACAAATGCCCAAAAATATAGACAATTTTTAAATAACGCTCTTATAAACAGAAAGTTGCTAGAATAACAGGACTTCTTAGCGTGCATTTTCTGAAAGATATGAAGTCTGAAACTCAAATGTGTCTCATTATTTAGTAACTTCAATCCTCATTGATTTCCCAGAAAATCAAAAGGTTATGAGGAACAGACCAAAAATATGAGGCAAAAATCTGGACATTCAGGGGAAATCTGGACAGCTGAGGTGTATGCGATGGTAGTGATGACAGAGCAAAGTGACAGAAAGTACAGTTGTATAAAATCTTACCAGTTAATGTCCTTCTCTACTCTGGTGCAGTATTTGGTACAGAAGGGATGTATCGTTATGTTCAGTCCATCGCTTGGCCAGTATAAATAAGCTTAAAAGAGATCTTGGTTGTGCTGTACGTCACATTTATGCTCCACACAGAGAACATGGGGCAAACAAGGGACTTACAAATGCAAATACCTAGAATTGTATTGCTCCAGAAGAGAACAGGGGTCATAGGACAAAGGAGTCCATATGCATCCAGAAGGAAACAAAATGCAGAACAAGAGGGGGTTGGAGGGAGGGAGCAAATACTGCCACAATGAAAAGTAGGACATCTACTGTTATGGTAAGATTTTACACAACTGTACTATGTCATTATATATCACCGCTACAGTATTGGTACAGAAGGGAGAGTAAAAAATCTCAAGAACAGAATGGGAGGTGGAAGGCTATGAAAAATCCTCAAAAAACCCTACCTAAAATGATTTCAGCAAAACCTGCTCTGGCCATAG
>NC_056739.1:1130345855-1130353355 GCF_019279795.1 Protopterus annectens
GAAAAGATTTCTTTGATATGGTTTTGTTTATTCAATCTTTTTGTTTTATTTTTAAGTCTATGTAAGTATTTGGGGCTTATTGAATAAGACAAAACTTGTATTTCTCTAAAGTTATTTTAACTTTATGAGTTAAAATTTCTTTGTATTTCTCATTTAGTTTGTTTATTTCTTCAATAACTTTCTTGTCCATAATATTTTCTTTATTATTATGTTTATAAGAGTCTAGTTTACTTTGAATATCTAACAATTCCTTATCCCAAGATTTCCTTTTGTTATTATACCATCTGATACTTTGTCCATATAGATATGATTTTAAGGCATCCCAAACATAGACAATGGAGACTTCAGGAGTATTATTTATGTCTAGAAAATGTTGTACTTCTGAAAGTATATATTCTTTATAGTCTTTTAAATGAGTTAAGTATGCTGGTATCCTTTTGATCTGAACATTATGAGTATTTTTTATCATGAATTCAAAAACAATTGAGTTATGATCAGATATAGGACATGAAATGATTTTGGAATTAATTAAATCTGTTACCATCTGGTTAGAAATAAAGACCCTATCTATTTTGAATAAGTTTTGTATCTGTTAGAAAAAAAGGTGTATGGTAATGATTTTGACTCTATCTGATTATTAATATCATTCAAATGATAAGAATTAGCAAAATCATTTAAATGTTTTGCATTAGATGTAATTCTTCTTTTCTTTATAGTGGTAGTATCACTTTCATGTAGTATACAATTAAAATCACCAGCTAAAATAATATCCCCTACAGAGAATGATATGATCTTATCAATATGATGTTTCACTGTATTAATACCAATTCCAGGTATCCAATATACATTAATTAAAGTGTAAGTCTTCCCATTAATTTGTATTGTAACCATACAAAACATTCCTTTGTCATCCTGATAAGACTTAATGGTTTTAGGAATGGGCATACTTTTATTCCATAAAATAGCCACTCCTCTTTTTCTGAGTGTGCTCTGAACTAACCAATACTGTATACTTATTAGTGGCTAGTTTATCAATATCTTTTTTTCAAGAGATGGGTTTCTTGCAGGAAGACTAGATTGGCCTTGTGTAGATTAATGTATCTTATTAGGCTTGCCCTTTTACACGGATTATTCAATCCATTAATGTTTAAAGAAATTCCTTTTAAAGATGTCATTTGGCATTTTTAAAACTCAAGAATCTTATGATCGAAATAACAAATAACAAGATAAATAATGTTACATCTCCTCTTTTAGGTGTACCTTTAAATATAGCTGTATTTATTAAATCTCTTATGGGATTTTGTATAGGATTCAATTTTGTTTGTAGTGACAATGAGTGCACAAAATATATTGTGGATGTCAAAACTATATACATATAACAATGAACAAGTGAAAATAATGTAAGGATTAAACCTTGCATCCCGCCTGGAGTTGAAAACTCCAACTTAGAGCAGTATTTACTACTCAAGTTAACCCCCTACCCTAAACAGCAGTACCTCAGCTACCACCTTATCAATTTAATACTAGTTATATTTAACTGAGGTTAACAGTTTTCAATTCAATTATCTATCAAGACAAAACTACACATTTGGTAAAACAGCATCATATAAACTAAAATAAACTTTTTTTTTTTTTTTTAAAACTGTTCATACTATTATATAGATCTATGTAATATATAACACTTGTATTCTAATAGCATTCAAATAATCTTAATGTTAGAAATCAAGAGGAGAGAAAATTATGTTCTAACATTCATTTAAATCAAAAACTTTGGCTAATATGATTCAGACATTACATGCATTAAGATGCATCTATTTTCTGTCATGTGAATTCTATCAACAGCTTCCAAAAAATCTTGAATTGTTTGTATATGAGCATTTACTTAAACTCATTATTGTCAATAGAGTAAAATATTGTATTCATAAAAATTATTATAAATCATATTGCATAGTTATGCAGATTCTCAGAAACACCTGCGTTATTACCTAAAAAAAAAGCCATCACACACATAAACACAGACACACACACATACATATACACACACACACATACCCACACACACACACACACACACACACACACACACACACACACACACACACACACACACACATATATATATACACATACACATATATACATACATACACACACACACACACACACAAACACACACACACACACACACACACACACACACACACACACACACACACACACACATACACATATATATATATATATCTGATCTCACTGAGTTGTGTCTTTGTAGAGCACTATCCTACTTGCTGTCCATAGAATAAATCTGTCTGCTTTATACAAAATAATGCACAGCAAACACATATTAGTAACCAGATTTTACAATCATGCTAACCTACTGCTTTAAAATATATCACATGACATTTCTTTCAGAATAGAGTTATAAGATTATTTATGCTTGTCAATCAGATGAATTAAATGAGTTATAGTAAAGTATATGTTTGGGACACAAGTTTTTAACACAGATTATTATGCTACTGTTAAGTAGATTTTCAAAAACATTTAAATAAATGTTTCATTTTCTATGCCTTCTAAAATAAGATATTTACTTGCTACAAGAAACTACATCATCTAAACTCATCATAACTGACACATTTTATGAATAGAGTATTTTTCCTGAATCTGTGGTGTGTCAGTGTGATAACCTTGTCAATGTTTATACTAACTGCTTTCAGTTTCTCTGTGAAAATTCTGTGAGTGAAGCTTCTGAGGAAACTCATGGACACTGTGCATGAGACAGCCCACATCCCAGATTGTCTCCCTTAACATTTTGGCGGAAACTTATTAAAACTTGTGGCAAACATTCATTTTGTCAATAGAGTAAAATATTGTATTCATAGAAATTATTATAAATCATATTGGATAGTTATGCAGATTCTCAGAAAAAAAGCCATCACACTCACACACACACACACACACATACATACACACACACACACACACACACACACACACACACACACACACATATATATATATATATATCTGATCTCACTGAGTTGTGTCTTTGTAGAGCACTATCCTACTTGCTGTCCCTAGAATACATCTGTCTGCTTTATACAAAATAATGCACAACAAACACATATTGGTAACCAGATTTTACAATCATGCTAACCTACTGCTTTAAAATATATCACATGACATTTCTTCCAGAATAGAGTTATAAGATTATTTATGTTTGTCAATCAGATGAATTAAATGAGTTATAGTAAAGTATATGTTTGGAACACAAATTTTTAACACAGATTATTATGCTGCTGTTAAGTAGATTTTCAAAAACATTTAAATAAATGTTTCATTTTTTATGCCTTCTAAAATAAGACATTTACTTACTACAAGAAACTACATCATTTAAACTCATTATAACTGACATATTTTATGAACAGAGTATTTTTCCTGAATCTGTGGTGTGTCAGTGTGATAACCTTGTCAATGTTTATACTAACTGCTTTCAGTTTCTCTGTGAGAATTCTGTGATTTGAAGATTCTGTGGTAACTCAAGGACATTGTGCATAAGACAGCCCACATCCCAGATTGTCTCTCAACATTTTGGCGGAAACTTATTAAAAACTAGTGACAAACATTCATTTAGCAGTGTAAATGCATCTAAACATGACAGAACCTCCACAATGTATTCCACAGATCATCACAGCCTCTATGCAAGTGAAATTAAACTCAAAATTACCAACAAGCAATAAAACTCAGCATTCTTCTCCCAACTCAATTTTCATACAAATCCTATTATTCACTGTGCCCACACAGTCAAAAGCATTTCTATATATTAATAAAGAAAAGAAAAGAGAGTAGAAAATAAAAGGGAGTGAGGCAGAAATAAAAAATGTAAGAGAAAGCTGTAAGAAGTATATACAATGGAATGTTACTTACTGTTTATATTAATAGAGTTAAAAATAAAACATATTATTTACTCTTATTTAGTTCTGATTATTATTAGTTAAAGCATGACAGATTATTTACAAACAAGCATAAGCAGTATAATCAAGAAAGTATAATTAGAAATAGCGTTTGAAGAACTTATAAACTTTTACAAGAAATAAATATGTTATTATTCTATTAATGATATTTTCATTACTGTTCTCTCCCTGCCCTCCCCCACCCTTTACCCACTACATAATCTAAATAGAATGTCATTGTTTAAACAAAGAAAATAATAAAAGAAGAAGGAGAAAAAAAAAGATAAAGATAAAAAAATGTATCAAATTACTAACCTTACTTTTTCAGAAAGAAAAACAAATCAAGTCACAGCCTGCCATTAAATCCTCAGGCATTTTGACTGGTTATGAAACAAAACATTTCTTTGCACATAGAAAATAACTTTGATTAAATATTTTCCAAAATATTTGTGGCTTTCTGGAAATGCAGGAACTATATTCAAAAAGATTAATAATGAACTAAAATGATGAGAGAGAAAAAAAACATATAACAAATCATTTGTTTTTTAGTCTCTTCTTCTCTGAAGTCTTCCAGGAAGCTTCAGTTGCCAATCTCTTTAATGAAGAACTAGCCCATTCCATTTCTTCTATTTTATCGAGGATCGCCTTTTCTTTGACAAACAGTAAAGCAGAGTCTAAATCATCGAAGACCTTAGGACCATCAGGAAGGAAGATTTTAAGCTTGGCAGGAAACAGAAGGTATGTTTTAAACTGTGCGTTTTTAAGCTCCCTTATTAGTGGCAGAAAAACTTTTCTTTTAGCAATTACCATGGAAGAATAGTCATTGTCAAAGCACAGTTGTCTCATTAAACTTAACAGGAGCTTTAGCCCAAGCAGATTTAAGAACCATCTCTTTATCAAAGATGATAGAAATCTAACTATAACTGATCTAGGATAGTTTTTGTTAGAGTTAGTATTAGCTATAGATCTATGTGCTCTTTCGATACCAAAAGAGAATGCTTCTGGTAAATCTAAAGTTTTAGGGAGCCATGTTGTTAAAAAGAAGTAATATTGTTACCTTCAATATTTTCTGGCAGTCCAAAAATCCTAATGTTATTGAGCCTAGATCTATTTTCCAGGTCATCCAGCTTTGTTTGTAAATGTGTATTTTGTTTCAGCAGAAACTCAATGTTGATTTCCTCTTCTTGTATTTTATTTTCCATGTCATTCACAGCTTCTTCTATGCCTGTCATCTGGATCTTCTGTTGTTGCAGGTCCATATGTAACAAGTCTATTTGTTTTGTATTTTTTCTATGAAAGTGTCTATTTTAGTATCCATTTTATCCATCTTAGCAGTAAGTTGCTGGACTATAATTATCAGAGACTGAAGTTCTTTCTTGATGCTGGAGTCTTGAGAATTTGTCTTACTGGAACTCATTTCAGACTGATAAACTGACAGGAAAATTTCCAAAGTAATTTCTGACAGGAATATTATTAAGATTTCCTTTCTTTTTTAGATATAGTTCAAGAACTATATAAAACAAACATATTTAGAAAGAAAATTACTTCAAGAATTAATTTTTTAAGTAATTAATTCCTGTCAATGTAATGAAATTGGTGGAGCTGAAGAAATCTGCTGCTATCCTGTGTTCATCCTTGGCCACGCCCCCTGAACGGTCGACATTCTGAAGTAGGCCAAGATATATATATATATATATATATATATATATATATGTGTGTGCGTGTGTGTGTGTGTGTGTATATATATGTATATATATATATATATATATATATATATATATATATATATATATATATATATATATATGTATATACGGGTCCCCTTGATATAATCAAACTTTCAAATGTTCCACTTTCATATGGCCGAGACAATATGATCGAATTTTTGAAAGTTCAAATGTTTATAACGGTGATCTCCATACAGAGCAGAAAGAGAACAAGAGAAAGGAATATATAAATAGTAGGAGGTGTGGAGGTTGCAGGGGGGCTTGTCCCCCTGCTAGAACCGTTCAGGCAATTTTGTTTCTTTTTTTCTACTTTTTTAATGGATGTTCGAACTTTCAAAAGTTCGATCATATGGTCTTCGCCATATGAAAGTCGAAATTTTGAAAGTTCGATAATCTGAAGTAGACCCGTGTGTCATCCATAAACCTTATCTTAGGCCTTCCTCTTTTCCTCTTACCTGGTAGTTCCATCCTTAGCATCCTTTCCCAATATTAACCAGCAACCCTTCTCAGCACATGTCCAAACCAATGCAATCTCACCTCTCTGGCTTGGTCTCCAAACCGTCCAACCTGAGCTGACCCTCTAATATACTTATTACTAATCCTGTTCATCCTCATCACATCCAGTGCAAATCTTAACATCTTTAACTCTGCCACATCCAGTTCTGACTCCTACCTTTTTGTCAAGGCTACCATCTCCAACCCATATAGCATAGCTGGTCTCACTACCCTCTTGCAGACCTTCCTTTTCACTCTTACTGGTGCTCGTCTGTCACAAATCACTCCTGACACTCTTCCCCACCCACTCCACCCTGCCTGTACTCTCTTCTTCACCTCTCTTCCACACTTGCCATTACTCTGAACTGTTGATCCCAATTATTTAAACTCATCCACCTTCACCAGCACTACTCCCTGCATCCTCACCATTCCTCTATCCTCCCTCTCATTCACACACATATATTCTGTCCTATTCCTGCTGACCTTCATTCCTCTCTCTCTAGGGCATATCTCCACTTCTCCAGGGTCTCCTCAACCTGGTTCCTACTCTCACTATGGATCACAATGTCATCTGCAAACATCATAGTCCAGCAGGACTCCTGTCTGATGTCATCTGTCAACCTGTCCATCACCATTTCAAATAAGAAAGGGCTCAGAGCTGATCCTTGATGTGATCCCACCTCCACCTTAAATGCATCCGTCACTCCCACCGCAGACCTCACTGCTGTCACACTACCCTCATACATATCCTGTACCACTCTTACATACTTCTCTGCCACTCCCGACTTCCTCATACAATACCACAACTCCTCTCTAGACACCCTGTCATATGCTTTTCTAAGTCCACAAAGACACAATGCAACTCCTTCTGACCTTCTCTGTACTTGTCCATCAACAGTCTCTCAGCAAACATCACATCTGTAGTGCTCTTTCCCAGCATGAAACCATACTGCTGATCACTAATCATCACCTCTCTTCTTAACCTAGCTTCCACTACTCTTTCTCATAACTTCATGCTGTGACTGATCAGTTTTATCCCTCTGTAGTTACTACAGCTCTGCACATCACCCTTAAAAATCGGTACCCAAACACTTTTTCTCCACTCCTCAGGCATCCTCTCACTTCCCAAGATTTCATTAAACAATCTGGTTAAAAACTCCACTGTCATTTCTCCTAAACACCTCCATGCTTCCACAGGTATGTCATCTGGACCAACAGCCTTTCCATTCTTCATCCTCTTCATAGCTATCCTTACTTCCTCCTTGCTAATATGTTGCAATTCCTGATGCACTATCCCTACATCATCCAACCTTCTCTCTCTCATTTTC
>NC_056739.1:1130355855-1130365855 GCF_019279795.1 Protopterus annectens
CTTTGTATTCAAGACTTGTCAAGACTGATGGGTCTGTAGTTCCTGGGTCAGCTGATGGTCCACCCTTATGAAGAAGGATGACTGTTGTGGCCCTCCATTCACGTGGCACGTAACCTGTTTTGAGTTTGTTGTTGGAGTGCTTCAAGTAATGCTGTCAGGTCATGTTTTATGCTATTTAGGAGGCAACCTGGAATGTTGTCAGGGCCCACTGAAGCACTGTTTTTAGCTTTAGTGAGCACCTCCAGGACCTGTTCCCTGTTCATAGCTGGGGGACATGCCTGAAGGGATTTCACAGGGGATACTGGAGGTGAAGTTAGAGCTAGATTTATCAGCCAGTAGATTTGCTATACCACCCTGGGCAGTGAAGGTTGTGGAATTTATCACCAGTTCTGAACACTGCCGAGTATTATCTTTAAGGTTCCTGACATAGCTAAAGAACGCTTTGTGACTGTCCTTAGCCAGGGAGGCTATTTTGACCTTATAATTGGTATTATTTCTGGACTTCATTAGATCTCTTAGTTTCTTCTTTAGATGAATCAGAGAGCTCTTGTCTCGAGTTGCTCTTTTTGATTGCGACCATGACTTCTTTCTTTTGTTATACTGTCTATTAAGGTAAGGCTTCCACCAGTGTGGTTTATTTTTGGTGTTAGATCTGGGCTTACCTCTGGCAGCCTCAATGCAGCCATTTACATGTTTGTGCAGTGTCCTGTCAGAGAGCCTTTTCTCTTGCTTGGGCTGTACTGAGTGAAAAGGAATTGTCTTGGCACCGCATATAAAATATATAATATAGTTAACTGTTTCACTATCACTGGCGACCAAAGTTGACCTCCTGGCTCCACTCTAGGTGCATTCAAGCAATAAATGTAATAATGAATGCCCAATAGTTACCTTAAAATTCTAATTCTCTAACATCGTAGTTACTGTTTTTATTTTCAGATAAACAGATATGGAACCCTAGGAGCATAATTTGCGTAGCTGTTAAGAGAAAGATATTATGCATCTGCATATGGTTTTTAAAAAAAAAACAGTCAAGTTTTACGCAAAAAAAAACACAATGCTTCCCCACATTTTTAGAACTTCATTAGGCAACAAACATCAGTGTAGAAATGGAAACTTGGGATGCATGTTTAAAGCACCAGTACAAATTCTCAAGACAAATCCCGAGCAGATGACATTGGACTATCTCTACATTTCAAAGGGACTTATTGAGTATGTGTTTCAAAGTGAAGATAAAATGAAAAAAAAATGTTTTTTGGCACTTTTTGTTGTAATACCATTGTTCAACTTCAGATCTTAACTATTCTCAGTCCTCTCCCCACCCAGAGAGAGTTCTCCCTCCAAAGTATGCCAAAGCCCTTCAATAAATGACCCTTACAGTAGTCTGGCTATGTATGCACAAGCAGTTGTGACACCAAAATGCAACATTTCCCCCAAAGGCCCTGCCAGTAGATTGCCCATGTATGCACAGGAACTTAGGCATCAAAATGAAACCTTTCCTACAGGATCCCTCTAGCAGTGTGACTACACATGCAGAAGCACTGGAATTACAACAAAATGAAACATTAGCCCAAGCAACCACGCCAGTACTTTTCCTTTGTATGCACAAGCACTAAAATTACACCAAAATGAAACCTTTTTCCCAGTGACCTTCTCCAGTAGTTTGCCCGTGTATGTACAAGCACGTAAATAACATGAAAATGAAATCTTTCATTAACAATATCTCTATTAGTTCAGTCTTGTATGCACCAACTCTTAAATTACACCAAAATGAAATATTAGCCAAAAAACACACCATTAGTTTTTCCTTGTATGCACAAGCAGTTACATGATACCAAAATGAAACATTAGCTCAAATGAACCCTCCAGTGGTTTGTCCATGTATGCACAAGCAATTAAATTACATCAACATAAAACATTTCCCCCAACAACCCTCTCAGTACTTTGCCCATGTATGACAAGCACTGAAATGACACCAAAATTAAACCTTTTCCCAATGACTCCTCCAGTACTTCAGCCAGGTAGAAAGGTACAAGCACTTAAATGACATGAAAATGAAATAACTCACCCACAACCCCTGTATTAGTTCACTCATGTATGCACAGACTCTTAAATGACACCAAATTGAAATATCAGCCCACACAAGCCCTTCAGTAGTTGCCCATGTATGCACAAGCTAAAAATAATGGATGGACAAAGATCCAAAACCAGGGACAGTTTTTAATTATTGCCCTTATAAGCTTAGAAATAACAAGTTACATATTAGAATGCATTTTCTATATTGTCCAAAGTCTCAAACTAAAAGTAACATCTGTCCATAATGATATGCCACAAAACTGCAAATTTAGTGAGGAATGACCAGATAATATGAGGTAAAAATCTGGGCATTCTGCAAAAATTCAACCTTCCACACAGCTATTTCTTAAGGAAAATATAAACAGAAACTGAGGAAAGGACAAACAGCTCTCATTCTGAAGTAAAACAACTTCTGGTTAATAAATGAGCTCAAAGCCCTCCTAATCCTCAGAGAGAATACCTGGCATGAATGGAAGTACAACCCCACAAACATCTCACAACTACGCAGTTACACTACCTTGCAAAAAAGATGGACACCACAAAACCTAATTAAACTCTTACTTATAAAATTAGTCTACTTCTTAATGTAGGAAAGATGGAAATTGGAAAGAAGTGTATAGTTTTGGTAGGATTAGCTTACATGAGTATAGGGACAAAAGAAATGTTCCAGATGAGGATACATGTGAAAGTGAGAAGTGACTAACTTGATAGCTGTCTCCCCACTCTCTTGGTCTGTCCCTCGCAACTAGAGCCGGGAAGAGACTGGGACAGTAAGAGGACTATTCAGCAGCTGTGTCATATATGTGACAGGCTGCTGACTTCATAGTCCTGGTTCCTAGTGCCTGCCAGATTCTACCCCTCCACTTCAGAAAAGTGCTACTGTATTCTGAATTGCTGCACAATTGGGTCAAATCACATAACGATATTAAGTACAGTTTGCAATGACTGAAAACTGTACTTAACATTGTTATGTGATTTGGGGGCTTGGGAGCAGCATTACTAGCTGTCCAGGGCAGCATGCGGCCGACTGGCCACTGGTTTGACACCCCACTCTAAGGTACCATGAATTAAACCTAATCTCTGTATCAAATCATTTAATTTATTCCCATTATTCTGCTCTTTGCTTATTTGTTTCTTTAAATATAAATTTCAGTTAAGTAACCATGTAAGTCCACTGGCTGACAGACTCTTTTCAGTCACAACCTTACCTACATGGTAGACACAAACAGAAAACAAAAAATAGAAAATAGAATAAAATATTATACCACTTTCAGAAAGAATGCCAAACAATTTGGCAAAATGCAGAAGTGGAATTCAAGCAAGATGATAGATAAACATATAAGAAATGGAAGTGAGGGCAAACTAGAACTACAACTGTGAAGACCAAACTAATAACACTGGACAAACAGATTAAACATAGTGTTAGTCAAGATCAGGAAAATTTTGAAAAAAAACTTATATAAATATATTGCGGATAACAGAAAATCATTTTGTATATATATGGTTTACTATCAAAACTTAGACTGGCACTTATACAAAGTTGGGAGGGTCGAAAGGCAATTTTCAAGTTTTCATAATGACGATCCAAAAAATGTTCGACTCCACAGTAGCGAATGCTACTGTGCATTCGCTAATGTGGAATCAAAGTTCTGATAACAGATCGCACTACAGTGGGGATCTGGAAATGTACACTTTTTTCACTGTAGTGTAATCTCAAAGTTGGAATATAAAATATGTAGGGTCTGTGGGGGATGCAGGAGGCTTGACCCCTGCAAAAACATTACTGGTAACACAGACTTTTGACATTGACTCTTCCGGTGTTCAAATGTCAATTCCATGTTACCATTTCCAAAATTTTGGTAATTCTTTAATATCAATTTCAGCAAACTGATTAGATCAAAGTAATTTTCCACATTTTGATAGTAAACCTCTCTCTCTCTATATATAAACATGTATATACATATATATATATATATATATATATATATATATATATATATATACACACACACACACAAAGATGTGGTAGGACTGAAAATCTACAAAGTAACATAACAGATTATAAAAGCATTTTAAAAATCTTGTTCAAAACAGTTTTGGTTGTACAAAGCTAGTGAAACGTTGTGCTAATAACACCCCATTCACTTCAGATACTGAAATTAAATTACATTACATTATACTGAAACATAAATATGCACACATTCACACAAAGGACAGGGATGAAATAGAATTAGTAACAATGACCTGAGAACAATTTAGCATGAACTTAGAGAATCACTGTATTTGTTATTCACCAGGTCATTAAGGTATGAGGAGAGTCCTCAGGACTGGAGACGTGCAATTGTTCCACCCATGTTTAAGGGAAAGAGGAACAGGACAACCCCAGAGTCACATAGACCCATAACTTAAGATTAGAGCCATCCACTTGTGTAACCAATATTTAGGGAATAGGGGAACACAACAACCCAGAGTCACAGAGACCCATAACTTAAGACTAGAGCCATCCACTTGTGTAACCAATATTTAAGGAATAGGGGAGCACAACAACCCAGAGTCACATAGACCCATAACTTAAGATTAGAGCCATCCACTTGTGTAACCAATATTTACGGAATAGGGGAACACAACAATCCAGGGTCACATAGACCCATAACTTAAGATTAGAGCCATCCACTTGTGTAACCAATATTTACGGAATAGGGGAACACAACAATCCAGAGTCACAGAGACCCATAACTTAAGATTAGAGCCATCCACTTGTGTAACCAATATTTAAGGAATAGGGGAGCACAACAACCCAGAGTCACATAGACCCATAACTTAAGATTAGAGCCATCCACTTGTGTAACCAATATTTACGGAATAGGGGAACACAACAATCCAGAGTCACAGAGACCCATAACTTAAGATTAGAGCCATCCACTTGTGTAACCAATATTTACGGAATAGGGGAACACAACAATCCAGAGTCACAGAGACCCATAACTTAAGATTAGAGCCATCCACTTGTGTAACCAATATTTACGGAATAGGGGAACACAACAATCCAGAGTCACATAGACCCATAACTTAAGATTAGAGCCATCCACTTGTGTAACCAATATTTAGGGAATAGGGGAACACAACAACCTAGAGTCACAAAGACCCATAACTTAAGATTGGAGACATGCACTTGTTCCACCCATATGTAAGGGACAGGGGAACAGGACAAACCCAAAGTCACAGAGACTCATAACTTTTTTTGTTTCCATGGAAAAGTAATGGAGAAAGTTGTTTGACATAATGTATCATTGGCATTGAAAATACTAGGGCTTAAAACTCTATATAAGCATGCACGTGCTGAAAATAGATATATAACTACCTGCAACATGATGCTCTGTAATAATGCAATAACAGTTATAAATGGCAAACCATGCTGTGGTATAACTTACATAGGCTTAATGTCAGCCTTTGCTAAGATCAGACACAAAACAATGATCATTACATTAGAACAACTCTTTATTGATGTAGTTTTGATAAGATGGATAGCTGCATGGCTTACAAATAGGACATGGCAAAGACACAACTGGGCAGGTGAATCTCTAGATTACAGTCAGGATGTCCCAAAGAGCTCTTACCCATGCCCATGCCTCTTTACCTTACATCTTTCTGATCTATCTTTTTCATTTCTAGTGCTCTATTGTCTGCATGCAGGTAACTAAATAGGGAAACAGCTTACATCTGTCACAGATAGGACAAAATAACTGGAGTACTTCAAACCATATGGGCACAGGTGAATAATATGCTGATAAATTAATCAACAACAAAGCCTATGAGATTTGAGAGACATAGATTGAAGGATGAATACTTAATACAGCACATGATGATTTAAAATGTGGATTCATTTAAGAACATGGGTATATGGGTAGATCCAGTTTTGAGGGGGGGGTTTCTGATCATAATCAGCCAATTGGTTAATGACCATTTTTAAATCTATAGGCTGTAAAAAAAAAGATTTATATTAAGTCTAGGAAATCAGAAATGATGGACTGTAAGTTACACTAGACCCAAATTAGAGTATGGAATAATAATTTAGAAATCCTATAATAAAAATTAGCTGAAGTATATTGGAAAGAGCACATAGAAAATATGCCAGGAGCATTTGTGGATCTAAAAGTTTATGCTATTACAAAAGATTAAAATATTGAACATTTTACTCCATCTCATATTGATATTTAAATGGAGACCTTAAGCAGAAAGTAATTAGAGACAGCTACCTCTAGGAAAGCTTAGAGTTATCAAGGAGTAGTAAAGAGTTAGACAATCTGTGCAGGCGATGGTATAGGAAGGAGGGATGTAGTAACTGGAACTCTGTAAGAGTAGCTGATACATGGATAACATTTCTAATTATATTAAAGCAAGCACTACTTCAGAATTTAAGAACATCTTCTTCACTTACATGGAAATCACTGTTTCTGATACATTTGCAAGGGCATTATTGACCATGCCTAAAATATTTGTATGTATGTACATGTACGTAAAATGTGTAAATAGAAATAAATATAAATAAGCTGTTTAATAAAGTGGCTATGTTACATATCCAAGGATGCCTCCATTTTTATTTATGTTTTACTTTTAGGTATAATTGTATTCTTTAAACTAATGAGTGTATATTACAGACATCTTGAATGGTCATGATTGATCAGCAAATTGTCTGTTTACACAAAATATCATATTTGCTCTCCATTGCAAGTTATACTGTTTCACTGTACAACTGTTACATTATATGAAAAATAGCAATGTATGCCTAGATAACTCATTAATTGCAAAATCGTCAAATAAATAAAACACGACTTCACGAGACCTGTGTGTTTGCTTGCTTGTTTATTTTTTTAAAGAAATGAAATCACAATTTCATATGTAATGTATGCATGTATGAAATTAAGTTTAAAAGCTGTTTTAAATAAATCAATATGTGGAGCATTTACCTAGTTAAAAAAGAGTATTGCAAGGATAAATAGGCTCAACCTATGACTGATCAGGAGGTGAAGAACCAGTGGCTGGCTTCAGCCTCAGGGGCCACAGAATAGAATGTAGTAAATGCCTGCAACATTACCAAACACTGTGCCTACAACACAGAAATCCACTCAAATAGTTCCATCATAGACTGGCACTTAAGAAGGAGCAGTTTTCTGCCATGAGAAGGGTACCCTACTTACCCAGTTTCAGGTGAGGGCTGTATTGAAGAAAACAGTGGAGTAATGAAGTTTGGACCCCAAACATATATCCCACGCTCAGTTAAAGTACACACTCATTTAGCATAGCAGTAACTTCTCATGGCCAGTGGACAAGGACATCATGGGAGAACATCAAGAAATTAGGAAGATGGAAGTATAATGCTTATGAAAGATAGCTGAAATATAATCTCTTATACCACATCTAACATTGTTGTCTCTTATTTTCAGAAACTGGGTGTTACCTGTAAGACACATATTACTCCTCCCAACAATACTTTTGTTGACTGGAGCTTCCTGCATGTTTTATCACCTACAACCTCTCTGGTGCTATTTCATGTGAATGGAAACACCTGCCTTGCACATCACCTCCTGGAACATGCTGAATTACCGGTGATGTATTATGGTACCTAAGGTATAACATGTAAAATTTGTGTTAAAGCCCAAATTATGATATTTACACTGAGGCCACATAGTTTGCTAAGCTGTACACCCTTCCACAATCCTTACAGTTCCCCACTATTTATGGTGATACTTATATCAAGGCTTCAAATGGCATTTTTGATATCTGCAGTTCTTGATCTGTAGGCCATTCTTCATCACACAGGATGCTGTCCATCATTAGGGTACATGGCCCATTCCACCCTGCTTGATCGCTTACAGCTATGCAAAATGCACACCACCATGAACACCCAAGACAAAGACTGTAATCTTTCATGGACACAGAATTAGAACATGGCTGGCACATCAGATTTTTATTCCAAGGAATCCTATACTTATTGAATAAACTTCCTACGCATGTCAAGCAATACGACACATGGTCTATATTCAATAATATTCTGAATGATTGGTCTGGAAATCATAAATCCTCTTTGGGGTATACAGCATGGTGCTTCTTGACCATGGAGCTTAACTCACTCAACAGTGCTTGAGCTTAGCTGGCTATGCTGGCTATGCTTATCAATGGTCTTTTGAGCTACATGGCTAGTATATACCTATGAACTTATTGACCTAATATATAATTACCAAGTATCTTACAAAGGTGCATGCTGCATATAGAATATAAATGCACACAAACACATCATTTTATTGATGAATATATTTCTATAAGCCACCTCATCTGAATGTCATTATATGGTCATTAATATATACTACTAACCACACCAATTTTTATACAACCATGATTGTGCTACAGATATCTCTGAAATGCACATGCCCTGCATGGCAACACTTACTGCACAGTTTAGCTTTATACACACTGCTATTTTCCTTTCTGAATACCTCCTACTGTGTTTTATGTCCTGTAAGACTACCAACTATAGACACACATCACAAGTTACCTGCAAAGAAACACTGAATTGTTTATTTCAATATGTAATAAAACAACAAATAGATGTGCACTAAACTCTCCAAGGTACCATGAAATACACTTAACCTCAGTATGAAATAATTTATCCCTCCCCCCTATTTGTTTATTCACCTGTTTATTTTTGTGTACTTGCTAATTTCAGCTTGATAACCATATAAGTGGGAGGTTGACAGACCCTTTCAAGTCACAATCTGAACTCCATGGTGCAAGACACAAACATAAAATTGTAAATAGAATAAAGAATTATACCACTTTCAGAAGGAATGTCAAACAGTTGGGAAAAATGCAGAAGTGGAATTCAAGCAAGATGATAGTTGAAAAAATATAAGAAATGGAAATGAAGTCAAACTATAACTACAGCTTTGCAGGCAAGAATGGCATTATTGTTCATGCCTGAAATATTGGCATGTATGTACACATGTAAAATGTATAAATGCAAATAACCTGTTTAAGAATGGCTAGGTTAAGTGTGGAAGGATCTCTCCATTTTTATTTTGTTAGTTTTATGTGCAAAGGTGTTCCTTAAACTGAGTGTGTATTATAGATGTCTTTCAGTGTCATGATTCATCAGCAGATTGTCTCTTTGCAACAAAATATCACTTACTTTTACTTGCAATTTACATTGTTTCACTTTAAACCTGCTACATTATATCAGAAATAGCTATCTCTGCCTAGATATGATAGTTACGAAACAGTCAAATAAATAAAACTATCACTTCACATTGAACCTGTGTGTCTGCTTGCTTGTTTAATTTATTTTGTAAAATAAATGAAACTAAAATTTCACATGAAATTTCTGTCTGTTTACTTAGTTATGTACATATAAAGTTATACTGGCTTGTTCTCATTAGACACAAAAAAGTCTGTCTAGTGTATAGGAATATAAATGCAATAAAAGTCATTACTTTCTTGTGATCTCATGACATTTCAGTTATAACTGAAGGCATACACTCAACCTTATAGTGCAGAGAGTAAAGCCTTGACAGAAACATTTTTATGGCTAAAGTCATTACCAAATTCCAAGATAAAAGAGTAGATGACAGTAACTTTACTCAAAAGTGTTACGCAGCAGCAATAAAGTACAAGTAGAAGACAGAGTCGAAGATGACTAGTTACTCCCCAGGAAATACCCTCTACCACTTATCCTCCCACTGTTATTAAAGCATGGGTCCTCACTGTGCTCTTCACAGCTAAACACACTACTGCAATGAGCCCTGATAAAACCCAGGGATGCCTCCTCTCTAGTTTGAAAAATGATGCCTCGGGCCCACTTGAATGTCTATTCAGCCACACCCTCCAGACAGGCTTCATCCCTAGGGGATGCAAGACTGCAACGGTCATCCCT